>NW_027459774.1:0-91580 GCF_025594145.1 Primulina tabacum | reverse complement strand
ATTCTCTTCATATGGGAGAGATAATTATCTTTCTATTCAAAAGCATTTGGAAGATCATACATATTTCTAGAGACTTATTATAAATAAGTTTGATTTTCTCCTGTAATTTAGGATTCTGTAATTTATCATCTATAGTTAATATATTAACTTCTTCTTTTAAAGAATTAATATCTGAAAAGTTTTCCTATTAATCTTCTCTGTAATTCAAAGAATTCTACGAACAGGTTTAGTTATGAACTTAAAGGAAATAGGATTACCTTTAAAAGTACCTATAATACCTGTTTCATCAAATAGTTAAGGATAAATTGATAAATAAAGGAAACCAAGTATAATTGGTTAGAAATATCTTTTGCTAATAAAAGCTAGTTTGAATACAGTTTTTATCTTGCAAATATAAACCTTGGTAATTAAAATTTATTTCTAATGGTTCTCCTCCTGCATGTGAGAAGGAATGATGGTTTTTATGAAATATTTCGTAGAATTATCATCCTGTATAACATTTAAGTCTGCACCACTATCAATCATAGCAATGAAATTCTTTTTATAAGAATTTTCAATTAATAATGTTATATTAATGTACCATTTTTGAGATATGATCATGCTCAAAACAGATAAATGTTTTTTATCTGGATCAGGAAAAGAAATATCTTGTAGATTATCAAAACTATCAGAATTATTAACTGAATTATTATTATTAGTTTCAATGATTGAAACACGATATTTAAACTATTATTATTGTGTTGTAAATTTTTACTTGTTCTTTAAGATTTTCTATTTCTTTAACTAAATCCTGTATAGTAATTGGATTCTGTTTACTATATTTCTGTTGAAGAAGATTTTTAACTTCTTTCATAGAGTAAGCTTGTTCTTGTTTAACAAGAATATTATTATTATTATGGCTAGTTGAAGCAGTATTCTCCATTTGATCAATAATTGTGGATTTTAAAACTGGATCCTTAATCATTTTAAGGAATTCTAAAATATCATTGTTAGTTAACACATTAATATTTAAATCCTGAAATTGAGACATGAGTTTATAAAATTTATCATTTTATCTTCTATATGATTTAAACAAGATTTTCCTTGTATACAATTATTACATTCATTTAAATCATTAGAAATATCTGATTCACTATCTATTATTTCTTCTGAAATATAATATTCTGAAGAATTCTCAGTTTCACTGTCAGAATTATTATTCGAATCCATTATTATTTTAAATAATGTTTCTTTTAGATTATTATCTATATCTAAATTATTAATTTTATTTTTAGCCCAACATTGATTAGCATAATGACCTGGCTTTTTACATTTTGTACAAATTATTAATTTGTTTTTGTATTTTTCTTCTTTCCGTAAATCACGGCTTTCTTTTCTTTTCTTCTTTTATCTCTTTGCAAATATAAACAGTTTGAATGAAGAATATGATTTACCTGATAATTTAGATTTATTGAATAAATGGACTATTCCTAAGATAGAATCTAAAATGATCTATAAGTTAGGAACCTTTGAAAAAATTGGTTTTAAACAAGTGGTTAAAACTACAGAATCATCGGTACCACTTCATAATAATAAAATGGTTATTAGATTGTTAAACAATAAAGATATTTTGCCTTATAGGAAAAATTACAGATTTCATGCATATAGGTTTAATTCAAATAGCTTTTAGACCTTTAACATTAGAAGGACTACCAGAAAGCTTCATAGCAGCTTTAAGAGATGGTAGAAATTTGAATTGGAAACAATCCCTTATGGGAATAATTCAATCTAGTCTGGCTCATGGTCCAGTGTATCTTGATGTTTATCCGAATTTATCTTTATCTTTGTCTGATATTAATATATTAGATTCTTTAACATTAAATGTTAAAACTCATGGTTATAATTATACTCATGGCACATAAGTCATATGTATTTGTTATCGTATTTATTATAAGCCATTATTTACACTGAATCCTATGTGTAAAAGAATAGATAAAAATTAAATGAAACTATTCTTATAGAAACTAATTTTAATAGATCTAATATTACAACCCGTAGATCTATAAAATGGGAAGAAATTGAATTTCCAGAAAACTGGATAATTGAACAAGTTGTTCCTAGAAATCCTATAATAACTAGGGATTTACATCAAGTTATTCAGAATAATGAAGGATCTGTTCAAATACAGTTTAATAATGAACAAAGAAGATTATTGCCATCTTCTATCTATACTAGATTAGGATCTAGTCATTCTTTTATTTCGCCTTTAGATTATTTGGTGGATATTCCTCAAACTTCTAGAGCTTCTACTTCACAGATAAGAGAAGATGTTGAGTCTCCTGTACAAGATACAGGAGAAACTGATTCTGAATTAGTTATTAATCAGAATAATTAATTCTGATTAATTATGTTGAGTCTTCTAGAGCTTCTACTTCTCAGAATAATTAAATTTGAATTAATTATTAATCAGAATAATATTGTGCATAAAAGTAACTTTCAAAAAGTTAGAGAAACTGATACAGTTTCAAAAATGAATTTTAGTATTTAATGGATAGTAAAACTAAAATTGATTTTACTAAAGGATCTCTTGCTAGGGCAAGGATCAATGCAAAATTTTATTTACCCAAATTGGAATCTTTCAGAAATTGGTACTTTAAAAGTTTTTCTGAAGATGAATTTAATTATATTGTTGTGGAATTTTATAAATATTGTGAAAACCAGAATAAATTGATTCATTTTGTTCCTTGGTTTCTTAAAAACATTTATTATAGATTATATTTCTATTCTTGAAAGAAATTATAAACTTTCTACAGGATAGATTCAAAAATCTGTCTATCCTCCTCAACAATCTTTTATTATAGAAAAGAATAATAAAATTTTAAATTTTACTGCTTTTTAAATATTATTTGAAAATGATATGTTACAGATAACTGTTAAACATATTAATCAGATAATTGAAAAATAGAATTATACAAATTTGTATCTTACGATAATAGGAGAAGAGATAGTTTCTCTTAAGGACCGTATTGATAAAATAATTCTGGCTATAATCAAATTAAACCAGATGTTCATATTCAAACTAAAGAAGAAGAAACTAATATTGTTTCTATTGCTACTTCTTCTATTCAATCCCCTCAAGATATCAAGGATTTTAAATTTAAATCTTCTGTTTCTGATATAGAAAAATTATTAGAAGAAAAATTTAAAAATCTGAATTTGAATACTCTTAATGAAGAGTTTGATAATGATAATGATCATTCTGAAGAAGAAATTAATAAAATTAAATGGGCAGATAGACCTACCCAAACTAAATATTATTATAATAGACCTACTCCCATGGACGTTCTTATTGAAGAACAAGAATATATATTTTCTAATAGTTATAATGGGAAAAGTATTTATGAATGGAATATTGATGGTTTTAGTGATAAACAAATTTATAATACTGCTCACAGAATGCTTATGTATAGTACTGTGTGTAAAACTTCAGGCAATACTGATAAAAATATTGCTAAGATGATTATATCAGGTTTTACTGGCCAACTTAAAGGTTGGTGGGATAACTATTTAAATCAATTCCAAAAGGAAGATATTATTAATTCTATTAAGATAGAGAATAATATTCAATCAGAAAATGTTGTTTATTCATTAATAATGACTATGATTGAACATTTTACTAGAAAATTCACTGATGATAGTGAAAAGATTCGTACTTTATTAATTAATCTAAAATGTAAAACACTTGCTGATTTTAGATGGTATAAAGATACCTTTTTATCTCGTATATATGAGATACCAGATTGTAATAATAGTTTCTGGAAAGCTAAATTTATAGATGGTTTACCTTTTCTATTTGCTGAAAGAATTAGAAAAGTATTAAGAAAAGATGAGATTAATATTCTATATGATAATTATACTTATGGAAATTTAATTAATATTTGCATTAAAGAGGGTTTAGCTCTCTGTAATGAATTAAAATTAAATAATCAAATTAAAAGACAGAATTTACTTGAGAAAAAACAATTAGGTAAATTTTGTGATCAATTTGGTATGGACTTACCTAATACAGGTAAGAAGAAAATTAAAGAAAAAATTAAAAACTTTATAGAAAGAAAAGATATTTGTCTGATAGACAAAGAGATAAAAAGAAGAAAAGAAAAGAAAGCCGTGATTTACGGAAAGAAAAAAATACAAAAACAAATTAATAATTTGTAAAAAATGTAAAAAGCCAGGTCATTATGCTAATCAATGTTGGGCTAAAAACAAAATTAATAATTTAGATATAGATAATAATCTAAAAGAAACTTTATTTAAAATAATAATGGATTCGAATAATAATTCTGACAGTGAAACTGAGAATTCTTCAGAATATTATATTTCAGAAGAAATAATAGATAGTGAATCAGATATTTCTAATGATTTAAATGAATGTAATAATTGTATACAAGGAAAATCTTGTTTAAATCATATAGAAGATAAAAATGATGAATTTTATAAACTCATGTCTCAATTTCAGGATTTAAATATTAATGTGTTAACTAACAATAATATTTTAGAATTCCTTAAAATGATTAAGGATCCAGTTTTAAAATGCACAATTATTGATCAAATGGAGAATACTGCTTCAACTAGCAATAATAATAATAATATTCTTGTTAAACAAGAACAAGCTTACTCTATGAAAGAAGTTAAAAATCTTCTTCAACAGAAATATAATAAACAGAATCCAGTTACTATACAGGATTTAGTTAAAGAAATAGAAAATCTTAAAGAACAAGTAAAAATTTTACAACACAATAATAATAGTTTAAATTATCGTGTTTCAATCATTGAAACTAATAATAATAATTCAGTTAATAATTCTGATAGTTTTGATAATCTACAAGATATTTCTTTTCCTGATCCAGATAAAAAACATTTTATCTGTTTTGAGCATGATCATATCTCAAAAATGGTACATTAATATAACATTATTAATTGAAAATTCTTATAAAAAGAATTTCATTGCTATGATTGATAGTGGTGCAGACTTAAATGTTATACAGGAAGGATTAATTCCTACGAAATATTTTCATAAAACCACTCATTCTCTCTCTCATGCAGGAGGAGAACCATTAGAAATAAATTATAAATTACCAAAGGTTTATATTTGCAAAGATAAAAACTGTATTCAAACCAGTTTGGGATCAAGATAAGGAATATGATACGTGGCGTTGTTACACCAAACTTTTCCTTAGTGGCTTTCGCACACATGGAGGTTATTGGTTTCCAGCCTATATACCATCTTCAACTCTTATTGAGCTAAGAAAAGGAAGAATTTAAATCCCAGAATAAAATGAATATAAGATTCATATTTGGAACTTTTACAAAACATAAAAGGATTTATAAAAGATATACCAAAGAAATTAAACAACAGAGGATTTTACCGAGTTCCACCTCAGAATCATAAATTCATAAAAAATCACCCATGAACGCCTTAAACGCCATCTCTCGGCTAAGCAGGCTAAAGGGCTACAACATGAATTTATTTTTCCCGGTTAAACTCGAACCTTGTGTTTACCATTTCCTGGTTCATCTCTTTATCTTATGTTCTAACCAAAGACTCTTATATTACATTAAATTCCAAAAATTTAAATAGATCTTTTATTATCTCAATCTGATCTCAAGAACAAATAAATATAGATCATGTCATAGTAAGGTAATAATTTAGCACAAATACTTTAGCCTGTCATTCAGGCTAAGCTTATGAAAATAGAAATTAAAAAAAAACAGTAAAAAAAACAGAAAATAAAAACAGTAAGTACTTACAAAGTTGTTACCAGAACTTTAAATTTTATTGATAAGCTTCAGAAGGGTTTTTACAAGAGAGAGAATAGAGGGGAGCAAACTCAACTGTGTCCTTCTAAAGACACAGAATGAACTTATTTATAGATAGAAGAGCCGGACATCAAACCCCGGATTCCATCTTAAAATAAAAACAGTAAATGCTTTATTAAAGCAAATAGTAACATGGTTACAAAATTCAAAAAGTAAAAGTGATATGCCACCCACTTTTTGTCACGATATGTCATGATAAGATGTGATATTCCACCAACTGCAGATTCTTCTCCTGATGATTTTAATCATCTTTAATATTGTCTTTTAAAGAATTTTTCAATTTCTCAAAAATGTCATCTATTTGAGAAAATTGAGGAATATCATCCTCAGGGTCTTGAGCATCTTGCATCTTCATTAGATGAATAAATTGATTTTCACTAGATTCGGACGCCACAGATTTATTTGTTTTGGAATCAGAACCTCCAATATTCTGGAAAAGATCTTTTTTCATTTCTTCAATATAGATCTCAATCATTTTGTCTTTTGAATATATTTCAGAATATTTCTGAGTAAGAATCTTGAAAGAACTCATAGAGGCTTTCTCCTTTTCTTGTTGATTATTAATTTCTTGTTGATATAAAGATATTTTTTCTTCCATTTGGTGAAGGGTTTCATAACCATATGGTTTTCCAGTTTCTGGATCATCTCTTAATAATTTGTCCCAAAATTTTGTGGAACTGACCCTCCATATGCAAGGGATACCTTCATCAGTGTAACCGAATTCTGGCTGCCATTTCCAGATCCATGGGATACCAAATTCCATGAAAAATAGACATAGAGTCTTACCATCGATCCAATGTTCAGAAAATGATTTTTTAATACTTGGAGAAACATTTAACCAAGTATTCATGGGTTTTATAAAAACCTCTGGCAAAATCTTTGCAGATGGACCAAAAATCTTCCACCATATTAAAAACCAATTTGGAACTGGGTAGTGAAAAACATTTTCACAAATCTTTAAAAACCAAGTATGTTTTCTTTTCTCATTTTCATAAAACAAGGTTTTATTAAAACTTTCAATATAATCCCAAAAATTGAATTTAAAACTCATTTTATGATTTTCAGAATAAAATTCTTTTTCAACTAATGGAGATATACCCCATTCTTCAATAGATATAATCTTCTTAATTATAAACTTTGAGAAGTTATAACTTCCTTTCTGCTGAGTATTACTGAAAAAGTGAGTTATGTCAACACTTTTTGTAGATATCAGAAGATTTTCATAAAATCCTCTTTGCTTGTAGGAACCATATACATATGATGTATTGGTTAGATATCTTTCCATGATAGTCCATGGAGTTTTTTCCCATTGGGTATCTTTTTCTTCTATAAGAAGAATCAATTCTCGATGTTTTGTCTCTGTATATAGAGCTGAATCATTATCATCATCTTTTATGATATTAGCATATGATGCTGAAGATTGAGAATCTGTATTACTTCTCTTTTGTTTCAAGAATTCTTGAAATTCATTGTATAACTCATTATTTGCTCAGTATTACTGGCTGATGAACTGGATAAGTTTTGGGCTATAAGCCTCTGTTTTCCATGCTGTGCAATGATATTAGGGGGTTTTCCCCTACCTCCTCGCCCTCTATAAGAGGACTCTCCTCTTCCTCGGGAATACATATCTGTAGATGAAAACATTAGGATAAATATTCTCGAGTTAAGAAATCTGGCAAGTGATTATCTTCACCTTTCTTATAAATGATTTCAAAATCAAAAGGAGCTAAATGAGCTTGCCATCTTG
This sequence comes from Primulina tabacum, assembly GCF_025594145.1. Classification (NCBI taxonomy): domain Eukaryota; kingdom Viridiplantae; phylum Streptophyta; class Magnoliopsida; order Lamiales; family Gesneriaceae; genus Primulina; species Primulina tabacum. The sequence continues at coordinate 83,977 of NW_027459774.1, read as the reverse complement.
CAAACATTTGTTTAGAAACATCATGTTTAAAATCTTTATTAAACATAAATTTTGCAGATTTGCAATCAGTTTTTATAATAAACTTTTGATTATATAAATCATCTTGAAATTTTAAAATACATCTGACAATAGCTAAGATTTCTTTTGCTACTGTGGAATAATTTTTCTGGGCATTATTCCATTTACCAGAATAAAATCTAATAAGATATTCTTGTTTATTTTGGGGATCTTTTGTTTTAAGATTCCTCCAAAACCTATATCTGAAGCATCTGTTTCCACAATTTTATCCCATTGGGGATTAGCAAGCATAAGACAAGGAAGGTTTTTAACCTTTTCCTTAATATTTCTAACAGCTATTGTATGTCTTTCAGACCAAGGTAAAGGATTTTTCTTTAATCTATCATATAAGATAGCAGAATCTTTAGTAAGATCTTTAATATAAGGAGAAATATAATTTAAACTTCCTAAAAATCTTTGTAACTGAGTTTTATCAGTTATAATATCAGGAAATTTTGAACCAAATTCTATACTTCTCTGTATAGGAATTATTTTTCCTTTCTCAATCATATGACCAAGAAATCTAATATTAGTTTGAAATAAAATCATTTTAGATTTTGAGATAACAAGTCCATTTTGAATAACAATATTTTTAAATATATCTAAATGTTTAAAATGTATTTCAATATCATTAGAAAATACTAAGATATCATCAATATAAACAATTATAAAATTGCTGTAATTATAAAAAATATCATTCATAATTTGTTAAAATTCAGAAGGGGCATTTTTAAGGCCAAATGGCATTACTGTCCATTCATAATGTCCTATTGGAACATTAAAAGCAGTTTTATATCTATCTGATTCTTTTACCTGAATCTGCCAAAATCCTGATTTTAAATCAAATTTGAAAATATGATAGCATTAACAAGTCTATCTAATAAATCTTTTTTATTAGGAATAGGATGCCTAATCCATTTTAAAACCTTATTAAGAGGTTTATAATTTATGACTAAACTTGGAACACCTCTTTCCTGTTCAGAATGTTTATTAACATAAAAAGCAGTACATGACCAAGGAGATTGAGAAGGCTTTATCAATCCTTTTTCTAATAAAGAATAAATTTCATTCTTACATAATTCTAAATATTGAGAATTCATTTGACAAGGACGAGCCTTGGTAGGAATATTCTTTTCATCAAAATTCTCTTCATATGGGAGAGAGATAATATGCTTCTTTCTATTCCAAAAAGCATTTGGAAGATCATTACATATTTCTAATGAGAACTTATTATAAATAAGTTTGATTTTCTCCTGTAATTTAGGATTCTGTAATTTATCATCTATAGTTAATATATTAACTTCTTCTTTTAAAGAATTAATCTGAAAAGTTTTCCTATTAATCTTCTCTTGTAATTCATTAAGAATTCTACGAACAGGTTTAGTTATGAACTTAAAGGAAATAGGATTACCTTTAAAAGTACCTATAATACCTGTTTCATCAACATAAGTTAAAGGATAAATTTGATAAATAAAAGGAAGACCAAGTATAAGTTGGTTAGAAATATCTTTTGCTAATAAAAAGCTAGTTTGAATACAGTTTTTATCTTTGCAAATATAAACCTTTGGTAATTTATAATTTATTTCTAATGGTTCTCCTCCTGCATGTGAGAGAGAATGAGTGGTTTTATGAAAATATTTCGTAGGAATTAATCATTCCTGTATAACATTTAAGTCTGCACCACTATCAATCATAGCAATGAAATTCTTTTTATAAGAATTTCAATTAATAATGTTATATTAATGTACCATTTTTGAGATATGATCATGCTCAAAACAGATAAATGTTTTTTATCTGGATCAGGAAAAGAAATATCTTGTAGATTATCAAAACTATCAGAATTATTAACTGAATTATTATTATTAGTTTCAATGATTGAAACACGATAATTTAAACTATTATTATTGTGTTGTAAAATTTTTACTTGTTCTTTAAGATTTTCTATTTCTTTAACTAAATCTTGTATAGTAACTGGATTCTGTTTACTATATTTCTGTTGAAGAAGATTTTTAACTTCTTTCATAGAGTAAGCTTGTTCTTGTTTAACAAGAATATTATTATTATTATTGCTAGTTGAAGCAGTATTCTCCATTTGATCAATAATTGTGGATTTTAAAACTGGATCCTTAATCATTTTAAGGAATTCTAAAATATTATTGTTAGTTAACACATTAATATTTAAATCCTGAAATTGAGACATGAGTTTATAAAATTTATCATTTTTATCTTCTATATGATTTAAACAAGATTTTCCTTGTATACAATTATTACATTCATTTAAATCATTAGAAATATCTGATTCACTATCTATTATTTCTTCTGAAATATAATATTCTGAAGAATTCTCAGTTTCACTGTCAGAATTATTATTCGAATCCATTATTATTTTAAATAATGTTTCTTTTAGATTATTATCTATATCTAAATTATTAATTTTATTTTTAGCCCAACATTGATTAGCATAATGACCTGGCTTTTTACATTTTGTACAAATTATTAATTTGTTTTTGTATTTTTCTTCTTTCCGTAAATCACGGCTTTCTTTTCTTTTCTTCTTTTTATCTCTTTGCAAATATAAACAGTTTGAATGAAGAATATGATTTACCTGATAATTTAGATTTATTGAATAAATGGACTATTCCTAAGATAGAATCTAAAATGATCTATAAGTTAGGAACCTTTGAAAAAATTGGTTTTAAACAAGTGGTTAAAACTACAGAATCATCGGTACCACTTCATAATAATAAAATGGTTATTAGATTGTTAAACAATAAAGATATTTTGCCTTATAGGAAAAATTACAGATTTCATGCATATAGGTTTAATTCAAATAGCTTTTAGACCTTTAACATTAGAAGGACTACCAGAAAGCTTCATAGCAGCTTTAAGAGATGGTAGAAATTTGAATTGGAAACAATCCCTTATGGGAATAATTCAATCTAGTCTGGCTCATGGTCCAGTGTATCTTGATGTTTATCCGAATTTATCTTTATCTTTGTCTGATATTAATATATTAGATTCTTTAACATTAAATGTTAAAACTCATGGTTATAATTATACTCATGGCACATAAGTCATATGTATTTGTTATCGTATTTATTATAAGCCATTATTTACACTGAATCCTATGTGTAAAAGAATAGATAAAAAATTAAATGAAACTATTCTTATAGAAACTAATTTTAATAGATCTAATATTACAACCCGTAGATCTATAAAATGGGAAGAAATTGAATTTCCAGAAAACTGGATAATTGAACAAGTTGTTCCTAGAAATCCTATAATAACTAGGGATTTACATCAAGTTATTCAGAATAATGAAGGATCTGTTCAAATACAGTTTAATAATGAACAAAGAAGATTATTGCCATCTTCTATCTATACTAGATTAGGATCTAGTCATTCTTTTATTTCGCCTTTAGATTATTTGGTGGATATTCCTCAAACTTCTAGAGCTTCTACTTCTCAGATAAGAGAAGATGTTGAGTCTCCTGTACAAGATACAGGAGAAACTGATTCTGAATTAGTTATTAATCAGAATAATTAATTCTGATTAATTATGTTGAGTCTTCTAGAGCTTCTACTTCTCAGAATAATTAAATCTGAATTAATTATTAATCAGAATAATATTGTGCATAAAAGTAACTTTCAAAAAGTTAGAGAAACTGATACAGTTTCAGAAATGAATTTTAGTATTTAATGGATAGTAAAACTAAAATTGATTTTACTAAAGGATCTCTTGCTAGGGCAAGGATCAATGCAAAATTTTATTTACCCAAATTGGAATCTTTCAGAAATTGGTACTTTAAAAGTTTTTCTGAAGATGAATTTAATTATATTGTTGTGGAATTTTATAAATATTGTGAAAACCAGAATAAATTGATTCATTTTGTTCCTTGGTTTCTTAAAACATTTATTATAGATTATATTTCTATTCTTGAAAGAAATTATAAACTTTCTACAGGATAGATTCAAAAATCTGTCTATCATCCTCAACAATCTTTTATTATAGAAAAGAATAATAAAATTTTAAATTTTACTGCTTTTTAAATATTATTTGAAAATGATATGTTACAGATAACTGTTAAACATATTAATCAGATAATTGAAAAACAGAATTATACAAATTTGTATCTTACGATAATAGGAGAAGAGATAGTTTCTCTTAAGGACCGTATTGATAAAATAATTCTGTCTATTAATCAAATTAAACCAGATGTTCATATTCAAACTAAAGAAGAAGAAACTAATATTGTTTCTATTGCTACTTCTTCTATTCAATCCCCTCAAGATATCAAGGATTTTAAATTTAAATCTTCTGTTTCTGATATAGAAAAATTATTAGAAGAAAAATTTAAAAATCTGAATTTGAATACTCTTAATGAAGAGTTTGATAATGATAATGATCATTCTGAAGAAGAAATTAATAAAATTAAATGGGCAGATAGACCTACCCAAACTAAATATTATTATAATAGACCTACTCCCATGGACGTTCTTATTGAAGAACAAGAATATATATTTTCTAATAGTTATAATGGGAAAAGTATTTATGAATGGAATATTGATGGTTTTAGTGATAAACAAATTTATAATACTGCTCACAGAATGCTTATGTATAGTACTGTGTGTAAAACTTCAGGCAATACTGATAAAAATATTGCTAAGATGATTATATCAGGTTTTACTGGCCAACTTAAAGATTGGTGGGATAACTATTTAAATCAATTCCAAAAGGAAGATATTATTAATTCTATTAAGATAGAGAATAATATTCAATCAGAAAATGTTGTTTATTCATTAATAATGACTATGATTGAACATTTTACTAGAAAATTCACTGATGATAGTGAAAAGATTCGTACTTTATTAATTAATCTAAAATGTAAAACACTTGCTGATTTTAGATGGTATAAAGATACCTTTTTATCTCGTATATATGAGATACCAGATTGTAATAATAGTTTCTGGAAAGCTAAATTTATAGATGGTTTACCTTTTCTATTTGCTGAAAGAATTAGAAAAGTATTAAGAAAAGATGAGATTAATATTCTATATGATAATTATACTTATGGAAATTTAATTAATATTTGCATTAAAGAGGGTTTAGCTCTCTGTAATGAATTAAAATTAAATAATCAAATTAAAAGACAGAATTTACTTGAGAAAAAACAATTAGGTAAATTTTGTGATCAATTTGGTATGGACTTACCTAATACAGGTAAGAAGAAAATTAAAGAAAAAAATTAAAAACTTTATAGAAAGAAAAGATATTTGTCTGATAGACAAAGAGATAAAAAGAAGAAAAGAAAAGAAAGCCGTGATTTACGGAAAGAAAAAAAATACAAAAACAAATTAATAATTTGTAAAAAATGTAAAAAGCCAGGTCATTATGCTAATCAATGTTGGGCTAAAAACAAAATTAATAATTTAGATATAGATAATAATCTAAAAGAAACTTTATTTAAAATAATAATGGATTCGAATAATAATTCTGACAGTGAAACTGAGAATTCTTCAGAATATTATATTTCAGAAGAAATAATAGATAGTGAATCAGATATTTCTAATGATTTAAATGAATGTAATAATTGTATACAAGGAAAATCTTGTTTAAATCATATAGAAGATAAAAATGATGAATTTTATAAACTCATGTCTCAATTTCAGGATTTAAATATTAATGTGTTAACTAACAATGATATTTTAGAATTCCTTAAAATGATTAAGGATCCAGTTTTAAAATCCACAATTATTGATCAAATGGAGAATACTGCTTCAACTAGCCATAATAATAATAATATTCTTGTTAAACAAGAACAAGCTTACTCTATGAAAGAAGTTAATAATCTTCTTCAACAGAAATATAGTAAACAGAATCCAGTTACTATACAGGATTTAGTTAAAGAAATAGAAAATCTTAAAGAACAAGTAAAAATTTTACAACACAATAATAATAGTTTAAATTATCGTGTTTCAATCATTGAAACTAATAATAATAATTCAGTTAATAATTCTGATAGTTTTGATAATCTACAAGATATTTCTTTTCCTGATCCAGATAAAAAACATTTATCTGTTTTGAGCATGATCATATCTCAAAAATGGTACATTAATATAACATTATTAATTGAAAATTCTTATAAAAAGAATTTCATTGCTATGATTGATAGTGGTGCAGACTTAAATGTTATACAGGAAGGATTAATTCTTACGAAATATTTTCATAAAACCACTCATTCTCTCTCTCATGCAGGAGGAGAACCATTAGAAATAAATTATAAATTACCAAAGGTTTATATTTGCAAAGATAAAAACTGTATTCAAACCAGTTTGGGATCAAGATAAGGAATATGATACGTGGCGTTGTTACACCAAACTTTTCCTTAGTGGCTTTCGCACACATGGAGGTTATTGGTTTCCAGCCTATATACCATCTTCAACTCTTATTGAGCTAAGAAAAGGAAGAATTTAAATCCCAGAATAAAATGAATATAAGATTCATATTTGGAACTTTTACAAAACATAAAAGGATTTATAAAAGATATACCAAAGAAATTAAACAACAGAGGATTTTACCGAGGTCCACCTCAGAATCATAAATTCATAAAAAATCACCCATGAACGCCTTAAACGCCATCTCTCGGCTAAGCAGGCTAAAGGGCTACAACATGAATTTATTTTTCCCGGTTAAACTCGAACCTTGTGTTTACCATTTCCTGGTTCATCTCTTTACCTTATGTTCTAACCAAAGACTCTTATATTACATTAAATTCCAAAAATTTAAATAGATCTTTTATTATCTCAATCTGATCTCAAGAACAAATAAATATAGATCATGTCATAGTAAGGTAATAATTTAGCACAAATACTTTAGCCTGTCATTCAGGCTAAGCTTATGAAAATAGAAATTAAAAAAAAAACAGTAAATAAAAACAGAAAATAAAAACAGTAAGTACTTACAAAGTTGTTACCAGAACTTTAAATTTTATTGATAAGCTTCAGAAGGGTTTTTACAAGAGAGAGAATAGAGGGGAGCAAACTCAACTGTGTCCTTCTAAAGACACAGAATGAACTTATTTATAGATAGAAGAGCCGGACATCAAACCCCGGATTCCATCTTAAAATAAAAACAGTAAATGCTTTATTAAAGCAAATAGTAACATGGTTACAAAATTCAAAAAGTAAAAGTGATATGCCACCCACTTTTTGTCACGATATGTCATGATAAGATGTGATATTCCACCAACTGCAGATTCTTCTCCTGATGATTTTAATCATCTTTAATATTGTCTTTTAAAGAATTTTTCAATTTCTCAAAAATGTCATCTATTTGAGAAAATTGAGGAATATCATCCTCAGGGTCTTGAGCATCTTGCATCTTCATTAGATGAATAAATTGATTTTCACTAGATTCGGACGCCACAGATTTATTTGTTTTGGAATCAGAACCTCCAATATTCTGGAAAAGATCTTTTTTCATTTCTTCAATATAGATCTCAATCATTTTGTCTTTTGAATATATTTCAGAATATTTCTGAGTAAGAATCTTGAAAGAACTCATAGAGGCTTTCTCCTTTTCTTGTTGATTATTAATTTCTTGTTGATATAAAGATATTTTTTCTTCCATTTGGTGAAGGGTTTCATAACCATATGGTTTTCCAGTTTCTGGATCATCTCTTAATAATTTGTCCCAAAATTTTGTGGAACTGACCCTCCATATGCAAGGGATACCTTCATCAGTGTAACCGAATTCTGGCTGCCATTTCCAGATCCATGGGATACCAAATTCCATGAAAAATAGACATAGAGTCTTACCATCGATCCAATGTTCAGAAAATGATTTTTTAATACTTGGAGAAACATTTAACCAAGTATTCATGGGTTTTATAAAAACCTCTGGCAAAATCTTTGCAGATGGACCAAAAATCTTCCACCATATTAAAAACCAATTTGGAACTGGGTAGTGAAAAACATTTTCACAAATCTTTAAAAACCAAGTATGTTTTCTTTTCTCATTTTCATAAAACAAGGTTTTATTAAAACTTTCAATATAATCCCAAAAATTGAATTTAAAACTCATTTTATGATTTTCAGAATAAAATTCTTTTTCAACTAATGGAGATATACCCCATTCTTCAATAGATATAATCTTCTTAATTATAAACTTTGAGAAGTTATAACTTCCTTTCTGCTGAGTATTACTGAAAAAGTGAGTTATGTCAACACTTTTTGTAGATATCAGAAGATTTTCATAAAATCCTCTTTGCTTGTAGGAACCATATACATATGATGTATTGGTTAGATATCTTTCCATGATAGTCCATGGAGTTTTTTCCCATTGGGTATCTTTTTCTTCTATAAGAAGAATCAATTCTCGATGTTTTGTCTCTGTATATAGAGCTGAATCATTATCATCATCTTTTATGATATTAGCATATGATGCTGAAGATTGAGAATCTGTATTACTTCTCTTTTGTTTCAAGAATTCTTGAAATTCATTGTATAACTCATTATTTTGCTCAGTATTACTGGCTGATGAACTGGATAAGTTTTGGGCTATAAGCCTCTGTTTTCCATGCTGTGCAATGATATTAGGGGGTTTTCCCCTACCTCCTCGCCCTCTATAAGAGGACTCTCCTCTTCCTCGGGAATACATATCTGTAGATGAAAACATTAGGATAAATATTCTCGAGTTAAGAAATCTGGCAAGTGATTATCTTCACCTTTCTTATAAATGATTTCAAAATCAAAAGGAGCTAAATGAGCTTGCCATCTTGCAAACATTTGTTTAGAAACATCATGTTTAAAATCTTTATTAAACATAAATTTTGCAGATTTGCAATCAGTTTTTATAATAAACTTTTGATTATATAAATCATCTTGAAATTTTAAAATACATCTGACAATAGCTAAGATTTCTTTTGCTACTGTGGAATAATTTTTCTGGGCATTATTCCATTTACCAGAATAAAATCTAATAAGATATTCTTGTTTATTTTGGGGATCTTTTTGTTTTAAGATTCCTCCAAAACCTATATCTGAAGCATCTGTTTCCACAATTTTATCCCATTGGGGATTAGCAAGCATAAGACAAGGAAGGTTTTTAACCTTTTCCTTAATATTTCTAACAGCTATTGTATGTCTTTCAGACCAAGGTAAAGGATTTTTCTTTAATCTATCATATAAGATAGCAGAATCTTTAGTAAGATCTTTAATATAAGGAGAAATATAATTTAAACTTCCTAAAAATCTTTGTAACTGAGTTTTATCAGTTATAATATCAGGAAATTTTGAACCAAATTCTATACTTCTCTGTATAGGAATTATTTTTCCTTTCTCAATCATATGACCAAGAAATCTAATATTAGTTTGAAATAAAATCATTTTAGATTTTGAGATAACAAGTCCATTTTGAATAACAATATTTTTAAATATATCTAAATGTTTAAAATGTATTTCAATATCATTAGAAAATACTAAGATATCATCAATATAAACAATTATAAAATTGCTGTAATTATAAAAAATATCATTCATAATTTGTTAAAATTCAGAAGGGGCATTTTTAAGGCCAAATGGCATTACTGTCCATTCATAATGTCCTATTGGAACATTAAAAGCAGTTTTATATCTATCTGATTCTTTTACCTGAATCTGCCAAAATCCTGATTTTAAATCAAATTTTGAAAATATGATAGCATTAACAAGTCTATCTAATAAATCTTTTTTATTAGGAATAGGATGCCTAATCCATTTTAAAACCTTATTAAGAGGTTTATAATTTATGACTAAACTTGGAACACCTCTTTCCTGTTCAGAATGTTTATTAACATAAAAAGCAGTACATGACCAAGGAGATTGAGAAGGCTTTATCAATCTTTTTTCTAATAAAGAATAAATTTCATTCTTACATAATTCTAAATATTGAGAATTCATTTGACAAGGACGAGCCTTGGTAGGAATATTCTTTTCATCAAAATTTTCTTCATATGGGAGAGAGATAATATGCTTCTTTCTATTCCAAAAAGCATTTGGAAGATCATTACATATTTCTAATGAGAACTTATTATAAATAATTTTGATTTTCTCCTGTAATTTAGGATTCTGTAATTTATCATCTATAGTTAATATATTAACTTCTTCTTTTAAAGAATTAATCTGAAAAGTTTTCCTATTAATCTTCTCTTGTAATTCATTAAGAATTCTATGAACAGGTTTAGTTATGAACTTAAAGGAAATAAGATTACCTTTAAAAGTACCTATAATACATGTTTCATCAACATAAGTTAAATGATAAATTTGATAAATAAAAGGAAGACCAACTATAAGTTGGCTAGAAATATCTTTTGCTAATAAAAAACTGGTTTGAATACAGTTTTTATCTTTGCAAATATAAACTTTTGGTAATTTATAATTTATTTCTAATGGTTCTCCTCCTGCATGAGAGAGAGAATGAGTGGTTTTATGAAAATATTTCGTAGGAATTAATCCTTCCTGTATAACATTTAAGTCTGCACCACTATCAATTATAGCAATGAAATTCTTTTTATAAGAATTTTCAATTAATAATGTTATATTAATGTACCATTTTTGAGATATGATCATGCTCAAAACAGATAAATGTTTTTTATCTGGATCAGGAAAAGAAATATCTTGTAGATTATCAAAACTATCAGAATTATTAACTGAATTATTATTATTAGTTTCAATGATTGAAACACGATAATTTAAACTATTATTATTGTGTTGTAAATTTTTACTTGTTCTTTAAGATTTTCTATTTCTTTAACTAAATCCTGTATAGTAACTGGATTCTGTTTACTATATTTCTGTTGAAGAAGATTATTAACTTCTTTCATAGAGTAAGCTTGTTCTTGTTTAACAAGAATATTATTATTATTATGGCTAGTTGAAGCAGTATTCTCCATTTGATCAATAATTGTGGATTTTAAAACTGGATCCTTAATCATTTTAAGGAATTCTAAAATATCATTGTTAGTTAACACATTAATATTTAAATCCTGAAATTGAGACATGAGTTTATAAAATTCATCATTTTTATCTTCTATATGATTTAAACAAGATTTTCCTTGTATACAATTATTACATTCATTTAAATCATTAGAAATATCTGATTCACTATCTATTATTTCTTCTGAAATATAATATTCTGAAGAATTCTCAGTTTCACTGTCAGAATTATTATTCGAATCCATTATTATTTTAAATAATGTTTCTTTTAGATTATTATCTATATCTAAATTATTAATTTTGTTTTTATCCCAACATTGATTAGCATAATGACCTGACTTTTTACATTTTCTACAAATTATTAATTTGTTTTTGTATTTTTCTTCTTTCCGTAAATCACGGCTTTCTTTTCTTTTCTTCTTTTTATCTCTTTGTCTATCAGACAAATATCTTTTCTTTCTATAAAGTTTTTCATTTTTTTCTTTAATTTTCTTATTACCTGTATTAGGTAAGTCCATACCAAATTGATCACAAAATTTACCTAATTGTTTTTTCTCAAGTAAATTATGTCTTTTAGTTTGATTATTTAATTTTAATTCATTACAGAGAGCTAAACCCTCTTTAATGCAAATATTAATTAAATTTTCATAAGTATAATTATCATATGGAATATTAATCTCATCTTTTCTTAATACTTTTCTAATTCTTTCAGCAAATAGAAAAGGTAAACCATCTATAAATTTAGCTTTCCAGAAACTATTATTACAATCTGGTATCTCATATATACGAGATAAAAAGGTATCTTTATACCATCTAAAATCAGCAAGTGTTTTACATTTTAGATTAATTAATAAAGTACGAATCTTTTCACTATCATCAGTGAATTTTCCAGTAAAATGTTCAATCATAGTCATTATTAATGAATAAACAATATTTTCTGATTGAATATTATTCTCTATCTTAATAGAATTAATAATATCTTTCTTTTGGAATTGATTTAAATAGTTATCCCACCAACCTTTAAGTTGGCCAGTAAAACCTGATATAATCATCTTAGCAATATTTTTATCAGTATTGCCTGAAGTTTTACACACAGTACTATACATAAGCATTCTGTGAGCAGTATTATAAATTTGTTTATCACTAAAACCATCAATATTCCATTCATAAATACTTTTCCCATTATAACTATTAGAAAATATATATTCTTGTTCTTCAATAAGAACGTTCATGGGAGTAGGTCTATTATAATAATATTTAGTTTGGGTAGGTCTATATGCCCATTTAATTTTATTAATTTCTTCTTCAGAATGATCATTATCATTATCAAACTCTTCATTAAGAGTATTCAAATTCAGATTTTTAAATTTTTCTTCTAATAATTTTTCTATATCAGAAACAGAAGATTTAAATTTAAAATCCTTGATATCTGGAGGGGATTGAATAGAAGAAGTAGCAATAGAAACAATATTAGTTTCTTCTTCTTTAGTTTGAATATGAACATCTGATTTAATTTGATTAATAGCCAGAATTATTTTATCAATACGGTCCTTAAGAGAAACTATCTCTTCTCCTATTATCGTAAGATACAAATTTGTATAATTCTGTTTTTCAATTATCTGATTAATATGTTTAACAGTTATCTGTAACATATCATTTTCAAATAATTTTGAAAAAGCAGTAAAATTTAAAATTTTATTATTCTTTTCTATAATAAAAGATTGTTGAGGAGGATAGACAGATTTTTGAATCTGTCCTGTAGAAAGTTTATAATTTCTTTCAAGAATAGAAATATAATCTATAATAAATGTTTTAAAAAACCAAGGAACAAAATGAATCAATTTATTCTGGTTTTCACAATATTTATAAAATTCCACAACAATATAATTAAACTCATCTTCAGAAAAACTTTTAAAGTACCAATTTCTGAAAGATTCCCATTTGGGTAAATAAAATTCTGCATTGATCCTTGCCCTAGCAAGAGATCCTTTAGTAAAATCAATTTTAGTTTTACTATCCATTAAATACTAAAATTCATTTATGAAACTGTATCAGTTTCTCTAATTTTTTGAAAAAAAAGTTACTTTTATGCACAATATTATTCTGATTAATAATTAATTCATCTACTGTATCTTGTACAGGAGACTCAACATCTTCTCTTATCTGAGAAGTAGAAGCTCTAGAAGTTTGAGGAATATCCACCAAATAATCTAAAGGCGAAATAAAAGAATGACTAGATCTTGATCTAGTATAGATAGAAGATGGCAATAATCTTCTTTGTTCATTATTAAACTGTATTTGAACAGATCCTTCATTATTCTGAATAACTTGTTGTAAATCCCTATTTATTATAGGATTTCTAGGAACAGCTTGTTCAATTATCCAGTTTTCTGGAAATTCAATTTCTTCCCATTTTATAGATCTACGGGCTGTAATATTAGATCTATTAAAATTAGTTTCTATAAGAATAGTTTCATTTAATTTTTTATCTATTCTTTTACACATAGGATTCAGTGTAAATAATGGCTTATAATAAATACGATAACAAATACATATGACTTCTGTGCCAGGAGTATAATTATAACCATGAGTTTTAACATTTAATGTTAAAGAATCTAATATATTAATATCAGACAAAGATAAAGATAAATTCGGATAAACATCAAAATATATTGGACCATGAGCCAGACTAGATTGAATTATTCCCATAAGAGATTGTTTCCAATTCAAATTTTTACCATCTCTTAAAGCTGCTATGAAGCTTTCTGGTAGTCCTTCTAATGTTAAAGGTCTAAAAGCTATTTGAATTAAACCTATATGCATGAATCTGTAATTTTTTCTATAAGGCAAAATTTCTTTATTGTTTAACAATCTAATAACCATTTTATTATTATGAAGTGGTACCGATGATTCTGTAGTTTTAACCACTTGTTTAAAACTAATTTTTTCAAAGGTTCCTAACTTATAGATCATTTTAGATTCTATCTTAGGAATAGTCCATTTATTCAATAAATCTAAATTATCAGGTAAATCATATTCTTCATTCAAACTGTTTTGAACAGTTTTTTTAAAACCGAAAATATTCATTTGAATAAAAAGTGCTAAATTATTATCCAGACTATTTCCATGGCTCTGATACCATCTGGGGCTTGGGATCAAGATGAGGAATATGATACGTGGCGTTGTTAAACCAATAACCTCCATGTGTGCGAAAGCCACTAAGGAAAAGTTTGGTGTAACAACGCCACATATCATATTCCTCATCTTGATCCCAAGCCCCAGATAAAACCAATTTTTTCAAAGGTTCCTAACTTATAGATCATTTCAGATTCTATCTTAGGAATAGTCCATTTATTCAATAAATCTAAATTATCAGGTAAATCATATTCTTCATTCAAACTGTTTTGAACAGTTTCTTTAAAATCGAAAATATTCATTTGAATAAAAAGTGCTAAATTATTATCCAGACTATTTCCATGGCTCTGATACCATCTGGGGCTTGGGATCAAGATGAGGAATATGATACGTGGCGTTGTTACACCAAACTTTTCTTAATACTTTTCTAATTCTTTCAGCAAATAAAAAAGGTAAACCATCTATAAATGTAGCTTTCCAGAAACTATTATTACAATCTGGTATCTCATATATACGAGATAAAAAGGTATCTTTATACCATCTAAAATCAGTAAGTGTTTTACATTTTAGATTAATTAATAAAGTACGAATCTTTTCACTATCATCAGTGAATTTTCCAGTAAAATGTTCAATCATAGTCATTATTAATGAATAAACAACATTTTCTGATTGAATATTATTCTCTATCTTAATAGAATTAATAATATCTTCCTTTTGGAATTGATTTAAATAGTTATCCCACCAACCTTTAAGTTGGCCAGTAAAACCTGATATAATCATCTTAGCAATATTTTTATCAGTATTGCCTGAAGCTTTACACACAGTACTATACATAAGCATTCTGTGAGAAGTATTATAAATTTGTTTATCACTAAAACCATCAATATTCCATTCATAAATACTTTTCCCATTATAACTATTAGCAAATATATATTCTTGTTCTTCAATAAGAACGTCCATGGAAGTAGGTCTATTATAATAATATTTAGTTTGGGTAGGTCTATCTGCCCATTTAATTTTATTAATTTCTTCTTCAGAATGATCATTATCATTATCAAACTCTTCATTAAGAGTATTCAAATTCAGATTTTTAAATTTTTCTTCTAATAATTTTTCTATATCAGAAACAGAAGATTTAAATTTAAAATCCTTGATATCTGGAGGGGATTGAATAGAAGAAGTAGCAATAGAAACAATATTAGTTTCTTCTTCTTTAGTTTGAATATGAACATCTGGTTTAATTTGATTAATAGCCAGAATTATTTTATCAATACGGTCCTTAAGAGAAACTATCTCTTCTCCTATTATCGTAAGATACAAATTTGTATAATTCTGTTTTTCAATTATCTGATTAATATGTTTAACAGTTATCTGTAACATATCATTTTCAAATAATTTTGAAAAAGCAGTAAAATTTAAAATTTTATTATTCTTTTCTATAATAAAAGATTGTTGAGGAGGATAGACAGATTTTTGAATCTGTCCTGTAGAAAGTTTATAATTTCTTTCAAGAATAGAAATATAATCTATAATAAATGTTTTAAAAAACCAAGGAACAAAATGAATCAATTTATTCTGGTTTTCACAATATTTATAAAATTCCACAACAATATAATTAAACTCATCTTCAGAAAAACTTTTAAAGTACCAATTTCTGAAAGATTCCCATTTGGGTAAATAAAATTCTGCATTGATCCTTGCCCTAGCAAGAGATCCTTTAGTAAAATCAATTTTAGTTTTACTATCCATTAAATACTAAAATTCATTTCTGAAACTGTATCAGTTTCTCTAACTTTTTGAAAGTTACTTTTATGCACAATATTATTCTGATTAATAATTAATTCAGAATTAATTATTCTGAGAAGTAGAAGCTCTAGAAGACTCAACATAATTAATCAGGATTAATTATTCTAATTAATAGTTAATTCAGAATCAGTTTCTCATGTATCTTGTACAGGAGACTCAACATCTTCTCTTATCTGAGAAGTAGAAGCTCTAGAAGTTTGAGGAATATCCACCAAATAATCTAAAGGCGAAATAAAAGAATGACTAGATCTTGATCTAGTATAGATAGAAGATGGCAATAATCTTCTTTGTTCATTATTAAACTGTATTTGAACAGATCCTTCATTATTCTGAATAACTTGTTGTAAATTCCTATTTATTATAGGATTTCTAGGAACAGCTTGTTCAATTATCCAGTTTTCTGGAAATTCAATTTCTTCCCATTTTATAGATCTACGGGTTGTAATATTAGATCTATTAAAATTAGTTTCTATAAGAATAGTTTCATTTAATTTTTTATCTATTCTTTTACACATAGGATTCAGTGTAAATAATGGCTTATAATAAATACGATAACAAATACATATGACTTCTGTGCCAGGAGTATAATTATAACCATGAGTTTTAACATTTAATGTTAAAGAATCTAATATATTAATATCAGACAAAGATAAAGATAAATTCGGATAAACATCAAAATATACTGGACCATGAGCCAGACTAGATTGAATTATTCCCATAAGGGATTGTTTCCAATTAAAATTTCTACCATCTCTTAAAGCTGCTACGAAGCTTTCTGGTAGTCCTTCTAATGTTAAAGGTCTAAAAGCTATTTGAATTAAAACTATATGCATGAATCTGTAATTTTTCCTATAAGGCAAAATATCTTTATTGTTTAACAATCTAATAACCATTTCATTATTATGAAGTGGTACCAATGATTCTGTAGTTTTAACGACTTGTTTAAAACCAATTTTTTCAAAGGTTCCTAACTTATAGATCATTTTAGATTCTATCTTAGGAATAGTCCATTTATTCAATAAATCTAAATTATCAGGTAAATCATATTCTTCATTCAAACTGTTTTGAACAGTTTCTTTAAAACCGAAAATATTCATTTGAATAAAAAGTGCTAAATTATTATCCAGACTATTTCCATGGCTCTGATACCATATGGGGCTTGGGATCAAGATGAGGAATATGATACGTGGCGTTTTACACCAAACTTTTCCTTAGTGGCTTTCGCACACATGGAGGTTATTGGTTTAACAACGCCAAGTATCATATTCCTCATCTTGATCCCAAGCCCCAGATGGTATCAGAGCCATGGAAATAGTCTGGATAATAATTTAGCACTTTTTATTCAAATGAATATTTTCGATTTTAAAGAAACTGTTCAAAACAGTTTGAATGAAGAATATGATTTACCTGATAATTTAGATTTATTGAATAAATGGACTATTCCTAAGATAGAATCTAAAATGATCTATAAGTTAGGAACCTTTGAAAAAATTGGTTTTATCTGGGGCTTGGGATCAAGATGAGGAATATGATACGTGGCGTTGTTACACCAAACTTTTCCTTAGTGGCTTTCGCACACATGGAGGTTATTGGTTTAAAAACGCCACGTATCATATTCCTCATCTTGATCCCAAGCCCCAGATGGTATCAGAGCCATGGAAATAGTCTGGATAATAATTTAGCACTTTTTATTCAAATGAATATTTTCGGTTTTAAAGAAACTGTTCAAAACAGTTTGAATGAAGAATATGATTTACATGATAATTTAGATTTATTGAATAAATGGACTATTCCTAAGATAGAATCTAAAATGATCTATAAGTTAGGAACCTTTGAAAAAATTTGTTTTAAACAAGTGGTTAAAACTACAGAATCAACGGTACCACTTCATAATAATAAAATGGTTATTAGATTGTTAAACAATAAAGATATTTTGCCTTATAGGAAAAATTACATATTCATGCATATAGGTTTAATTCAAATAGCTTTTAGACCTTTAACATTAGAAGGACTACCAGAAAGCTTCCTAGCAGCTTTAAGAGATGGTAGAAATTTGAATTGGAAACAATCCCTTATGGGAATAATTCAATCTAGTCTGGCTCATGGTCCAGTATATTTTGATGTTTATCCGAATTTATCTTTATCTTTGTCTGATATTAATATATTAGATTCTTTAACATTAAATGTTAAAACTCATGGTTATAACTATACTCCTGGCACAGAAGTCATATGTATTTGTTATCGTATTTATTATAAGCCATTATTTACACTGAATCCTATGTGTAAAAGAATAGATAAAAAATTAAATGAAACTATTCTTATAGAAACTAATTTTAATAGATCTAATATTACAACCCGTAGATCTATAAAATAGGAAGAAATTGAATTTCCAGAAAACTGGATAATTGAACAAGCCGTTCCTAGAAATCCTATAATAAATAGGGATTTACAACAAGTTATTCAGAATAATGAAGGATCTATTCAAATACAGTTTAATAATGAACAAAGAAGATTATTGCCATCTTCTATCTATACTAGATCAAGATCTAGTCATTCTTTTATTTCGCCTTTAGATTATTTGGTGGATATTCCTCAAACTTCTAGAGCTTCTACTTCTCAGATAAGAGAAGATGTTGAGTCTCCTGTACAAGATACAGTAGATGAATTAATTATTAATCAGAATAATATTGTGCATAAAAGTAACTTTCAAAAAGTTAGAGAAACTGATACAGTTTCAGAAATGAATTTTAGTATTTAATGGATAGTAAAACTAAAATTGATTTTACTAAAGGATCTCTTGCTAGGGTAAGGATCAATGCAGAATTTTATTTACTCAAATGGGAATCTTTCAGAAATTGGTACTTTAAAAGTTTTCTGAAGATGAATTTAATTATATTGTTGTGGAATTTTATAAATATTGTGAAAACCAGAATAAATTGATTCATTTTGTTCCTTGGTTTTTTAAAACATTTATTATAGATTATATTTCTATTCTTGAAAGAAATTATAAATTTTCTACAGGACAGATTCAAAAATCTGTCTATCCTCCTCAACAATCTTTTATTATAGAAAAGAATAATAAAATTTTAAATTTTACTGCTTTTTCAAAATTATTTGAAAATGATATGTTACAGATAACTGTTAAACAAATTAATCAGATAATTGAAAAACAGAATTATACAAATTTGTATCTTACGATAATAGGAGAAGAGATAGTTTCTCTTAAGGACCGTATTGATAAAATAATTCTGGCTATTAATCAAATTAAACCAGATGTTCATATTCAAACTAAAGAAGAAGAAACTAATATTGTTTCTATTGTTACTTCTTCTATTCAATCCCCTCCAGATATCAAGGATTTTAAATTTAAATCTTCTGTTTCTGATATAGAAAAATTATTAGAAGAAAAATTTAAAAATCTGAATTTGAATACTTTTAATGAAGAGTTTGATAATGATAATGATCATTCTGAAGAAGAAATTAATAAAATTAAATGGGCAGATAGACCTACCCAAACTAAATATTATTATAATAGACCTACTCCCTTGAACGTTCTTATTGAAGAACAAGAATATATATTTTCTAATAGTTATAATGGGAAAAGTATTTATGAATGGAATATTGATGGTTTTAGTGATAAACAAATTTATAATACTGCTCACGGAATGCTTATGTATAGTACTGTGTGTAAAACTTCAGGCAATACTGATAAAAATATTGCTAAGATGATTATATCAGGTTTTACTGGCCAACTTAAAGGTTGGTGGGATAACTATTTAAATCAATTCCAAAAGGAAGATATTATTAATTCTATTAAGATAGAGAATAATATTCAATCAGAAAATATTGTTTATTCATTAATAATGACTATGATTGAACATTTTACTGGAAAATTCACTGATGATAGTGAAAAGATTCGTACTTTATTAATTAATCTAAAATGTAAAACACTTGCTGATTTTAGATGGTATAAAGATACCTTTTTATCTCGTATATATGAGATACCAGATTGTAATAATAGTTTCTGGAAAGCTAAATTTATAGATGGTTTACCTTTTCTATTTGCTGAAAGAATTAGAAAAGTATTAAGAAAAGATGAGATTAATATTCCATATGATAATTATACTTATGGAAATTTAATTAATATTTGCATTAAAGAGGGTTTAGCTCTCTGTAATGAATTAAAATTAAATAATCAAATTAAAAGACATAATTTACTTGAGAAAAAACAATTAGGTAAATTTTGTGATCAATTTGGTATGGACTTACCTAATACAGGTAAGAAGAAAATTAAAGAAAAAAATGAAAAACTTTATAGAAAGAAAAGATATTTGTCTGATAGACAAAGAGATAAAAAGAAGAAAAGAAAAGAAAGCCGTGATTTACGGAAAAAAAAAATACAAAAACAAATTAATAATTTGTAAAAAATGTAAAAAGCCAGGTCATTATGCTAATCAATGTTGGGCTAAAAACAAAATTAATAATTTAGATATAGATAATAATCTAAAAGAAACTTTATTTAAAATAATAATGGATTCGAATAATAATTCTGACAGTGAAACTGAGAATTCTTCAGAATATTATATTTCAGAAGAAATAATAGATAGTGAATCAGATATTTCTAATGATTTAAATGAATGTAATAATTGTATACAAGGAAAATCTTGTTTAAATCATATAGAAGATAAAAATGATGAATTTTATAAACTCATGTCTCAATTTCAGGATTTAAATATTAATGTGTTAACTAACAATAATATTTTAGAATTCCTTAAAATGATTAAGGATCCAGTTTTAAAATGCACAATTATTGATCAAATGGAGAATACTGCTTCAACTAGCAATAATAATAATAATATTCTTGTTAAACAAGAACAAGCTTACTCTATGAAAGAAGTTAAAAATCTTCTTCAACAGAAATATAATAAACAGAATCCAGTTACTATACAGGATTTAGTTAAAGAAATAGAAAATCTTAAAGAACAAGTAAAAATTTTACAACACAATAATAATAGTTTAAATTATCGTGTTTCAATCATTGAAACTAATAATAATAATTCAGTTAATAATTCTGATAGTTTTGATAATCTACAAGATATTTCTTTTCCTGATCCAGATAAAAAACATTTATCTGTTTTGAGCATGATCATATCTCAAAAATGGTACATTAATATAACATTATTAATTGAAAATTCTTATAAAAAGAATTTCATTGCTATGATTGATAGTGGTGCAGACTTAAATGTTATACAGGAAGGATTAATTCCTACGAAATATTTTCATAAAACCACTCATTCTCTCTCTCATGCAGGAGGAGAACCATTAGAAATAAATTATAAATTACCAAAGGTTTATATTTGCAAAGATTAAAACTGTATTCAAACCAGTTTGGGATCAAGATGAGGAATATGATACGTGGCGTTGTTACACCAAACTTTTCCTTAGTGGCTTTCGCACACATGGAGGTTATTGGTTTCCAGCCTATATACCACCTTCAACTCTTATTGAGCTAAGAAAAGGAAGAATTTAAATCCCAGAATAAAATGAGTATAAGATTCATATTTGGAACTTTTACAAAACATAAAAGGATTTATAAAAGATATACCAAAGAAATTAAACAACAGAGGATTTTACCGAGGTCCACCTCAGAATCATAAATTCATAAAAAATCACCCATGAACGCCTTAAACGCCATCTCTCGGCTAAGCAGGCTAAAGGGCTACAACATGAATTTATTTTTCCCGGTTAAACTCGAACCTTGTGTTTACCATTTCCTGGTTCATCTCTTTACCTTATGTTCTAACCAAAGACTCTTATATTACATTAAATTCCAAAAATTTAAATAGATCTTTTATTATCTCAATCTGATCTCAAGAACAAATAAATATAGATCATGTCATAGTAAGGTAATAATTTAGCACAAATACTTTAGCCTGTCATTCAGGCTAAGCTTATGAAAATAGAAATTAAAAAAAAAACAGTAAATAAAAACAGAAAATAAAAACAGTAAGTACTTACAAAGTTGTTACCAGAACTTTAAATTTTATTGATAAGCTTCAGAAGGGTTTTTACAAGAGAGAGAATAGAGGGGAGCAAACTCAACCGTGTCCTTCTAAAGACACAGAATGAACTTATTTATAGATAGAAGAGCCGGACATCAAACCCCGGATTCCATCTTAAAATAAAAACAGTAAATGCTTTATTAAAGCAAATAGTAACATGGTTACAAAATTCAAAAAGTAAAAGTGATATGCCACCCACTTTTTGTCACGATATGTCATGATAAGATGTGATATTCCACCAACTGCAGATTCTTCTCCTGATGATTTTAATCATCTTTAATATTGTCTTTTAAAGAATTTTTCAATTTCTCAAAAATGTCATCTATTTGAGAAAATTGAGGAATATCATCCTCAGGGTCTTGAGCATCTTGCATCTTCATTAGATGAATAAATTGATTTTCACTAGATTCGGACGCCATAGATTTATTTGTTTTGGAATCAGAACCTCCAATATTCTGGAAAAGATCTTTTTTCATTTCTTCAATATAGATCTCAATCATTTTGTCTTTTGAATATATTTCAGAATATTTCTGAGTAAGAATCTTGAAAGAACTCATAGAGGCTTTCTCCTTTTCTTGTTGATTATTAATTTCTTGTTGATATAAAGATATTTTTTCTTCCATTTGATGAAGGGTTTCATAACCATATGGTTTTCCAGTTTCTGGATCATCTCTTAATAATTTGTCCCAAAATTTTGTGGAACTGACCCTCCATATGCAAGGGATACCTTCATCAGTGTAACCGAATTCTGGCTGCCATTTCCAGATCCATGGGATACCAAATTCCATGAAAAATAGACATAGAGTCTTACCATCGATCCAATGTTCAGAAAATGATTTTTTAATACTTGGAGAAACATTTAACCAAGTATTCATGGTTTTATAAAAACCTCTGGCAAAATCTTTGCAGATGGACCAAAAATCTTCCACCATATTAAAAACCAATTTGGAACTGGGTAGTGAAAAACATTTTCACAAATCTTTAAAAACCAAGTATGTTTTCTTTTCTCATTTTCATAAAACAAGGTTTTATTAAAACTTTCAATATAATCCCAAAAATTGAATTTAAAACTCATTTTATGATTTTCAGAATAAAATTCTTTTTCAACTAATGGAGATATACCCCATTCTTCAATAGATATAATCTTCTTAATTATAAACTTTGAGAAGTTATAACTTCCTTTCTGCTGAGTATTACTGAAAAAGTGAGTTATGTCAACACTTTTTGTAGATATCAAAAGATTTTCATAAAATCCTCTTTGCTTGTAGGAACCATATACATATGATGTATTGGTTAGATATCTTTCCATGATAGTCCATGGAGTTTTTTCCCATTGGGTATCTTTTTCTTCTATAAGAAGAATCAATTCTCGATGTTTTGTCTCTGTATATAGAGCTGAATCATTATCATCATCTTTTATGATATTAGCATATGATGCTGAAGATTGAGAATCTGTATTACTTCTCTTTTGTTTCAAGAATTCTTGAAATTCATTGTATAACTCATTATTTTGCTCAGTATTACTGGCTGATGAACTGGATAAGTTTTGGGCTATAAACCTCTGTTTTCCATGCTGTGCAATGATATTAGGGGGTTTTCCCCTACCTCCTCGCCCTCTATAAGAGGACTCTCCTCTTCCTCGGGAATACATATCTGTAGATGAAAACATTAGGATAAATATTCTCGAGTTAAGAAATCTGGCAAGTGATTATCTTCACCTTTCTTATAAATGATTTCAAAATCAAAAGGAGCTAAATGAGCTTGCCATCTTGCAAACATTTGTTTAGAAACATCATGTTTAAAATCTTTATTAAACATAAATTTTGCAGATTTGCAATCAGTTTTTATAATAAACTTTTGATTATATAAATCATCTTGAAATTTTAAAATACATCTGACAATAGCTAAGATTTCTTTTGCTACTGTGGAATAATTTTTCTGGGCATTATTCCATTTACCAGAATAAAATCTAATAAGATATTCTTGTTTATTTTGGGGATCTTTTTGTTTTAAGATTCCTCCAAAACCTATATCTGAAGCATCTGTTTCCACAATTTTATCCCATTGGGGATTAGCAAGCATAAGACAAGGAAGGTTTTTAACCTTTTCCTTAATATTTCTAACAGCTATTGTATGTCTTTCAGACCAAGGTAAAGGATTTTTCTTTAATCTATCATATAAGATAGCAGAATCTTTAGTAAGATCTTTAATATAAGGAGAAATATAATTTAAACTTCCTAAAAATCTTTGTAACTGAGTTTTATCAGTTATAATATCAGGAAATTTTGAACCAAATTCTATACTTCTCTGTATAGGAATTATTTTTCCTTTCTCAATCATATGACCAAGAAATCTAATATTAGTTTGAAATAAAATCATTTTAGATTTTGAGATAACAAGTCCATTTTGAATAACAATATTTTTAAATATATCTAAATGTTTAAAATGTATTTCAATATCATTAGAAAATACTAAGATATCATCAATATAAACAATTATAAAATTGCTGTAATTATAAAAAATATCATTCATAATTTGTTGAAATTCAGAAGGGGCATTTTTAAGGCCAAATGGCATTACTGTCCATTCATAATGTCCTATTGGAACATTAAAAGCAGTTTTATATCTATCTGATTCTTTTACCTGAATCTGCCAAAATCCTGATTTTAAATCAAAATTTGAAAATATGATAGCATTAACAAGTCTATCTAATAAATCTTTTTTATTAGGAATAGGATGCCTAATCCATTTTAAAACCTTATTAAGAGGTTTATAATTTATGACTAAACTTGGAACACCTCTTTCCTGTTCAGAATGTTTATTAACATAAAAAGCAGTACATGACCAAGGAGATTGAGAAGGCTTTATCAATCCTTTTTCTAATAAAGAATAAATTTCATTCTTACATAATTCTAAATATTGAGAATTCATTTGACAAGGACGAGCCTTGGTAGGAATATTCTTTTCATCAAAATTCTCTTCATATGGGAGAGAGATAATATGCTTCTTTCTATTCCAAAAAGCATTTGGAAGATCATTACATATTTCTAATGAGAACTTATTATAAATAATTTTGATTTTCTCCTGTAATTTAGGATTCTGTAATTTATCATCTATAGTTAATATATTAACTTCTTCTTTTAAAGAATTAATCTGAAAAGTTTTCCTATTAATCTTCTCTTGTAATTCATTAAGAATTCTATGAACAGGTTTAGTTATGAACTTAAAGGAAATAAGATTACCTTTAAAAGTACCTATAATACATGTTTCATCAACATAAGTTAAAGGATAAATTAGATAAATAAAAGGAAGACCAAGTATAAGTTGGCTAGAAATATCTTTTGCTAATAAAAAACTGGTTTGAATACAGTTTTTATCTTTGCAAATATAAACTTTTGGTATTTTATAATTTATTTCTAATGGTTCTCCTCCTGCATGAGAGAGAGAATGAGTGGTTTTATGAAAATATTTCGTAGGAATTAATCCTTCCTGTATAACATTTAAGTCTGCACCACTATCAATTATAGCAATGAAATTCTTTTTATAAGAATTTTCAATTAATAATGTTATATTAATGTACCATTTTTGAGATATGATCATGCTCAAAACAGATAAATGTTTTTTATCTGGATCAGGAAAAGAAATATCTTGTAGATTATCAAAACTATCAGAATTATTAACTGAATTATTATTATTAGTTTCAATGATTGAAACACGATAATTTAAACTATTATTATTGTGTTGTAAAATTTTTACTTGTTCTTTAAGATTTTCTATTTCTTTAACTAAATCCTGTATAGTAATTGGATTCTGTTTACTATATTTCTGTTGAAGAAGATTTTTAACTTCTTTCATAGAGTAAGCTTGTTCTTGTTTAACAAGAATATTATTATTATTATGGCTAGTTGAAGCAGTATTCTCCATTTGATCAATAATTGTGGATTTTAAAACTGGATCCTTAATCATTTTAAGGAATTCTAAAATATCATTGTTAGTTAACACATTAATATTTAAATCCTGAAATTGAGACATGAGTTTATAAAATTTATCATTTTTATCTTCTATATGATTTAAACAAGATTTTCCTTGTATACAATTATTACATTCATTTAAATCATTAGAAATATCTGATTCACTATCTATTATTTCTTCTGAAATATAATATTCTGAAGAATTCTCAGTTTCACTGTCAGAATTATTATTCGAATCCATTATTATTTTAAATAATGTTTCTTTTAGATTATTATCTATATCTAAATTATTAATTTTGTTTTTATCCCAACATTGATTAGCATAATGACCTGACTTTTTACATTTTCTACAAATTATTAATTTGTTTTTGTATTTTTCTTCTTTCCGTAAATCACGGCTTTCTTTTCTTTTCTTCTTTTTATCTCTTTGTCTATCAGACAAATATCTTTTCTTTCTATAAAGTTTTTCATTTTTTTCTTTAATTTTCTTATTACCTGTATTAGGTAAGTCCATACCAAATTGATCACAAAATTTACCTAATTGTTTTTTCTCAAGTAAATTATGTCTTTTAATTTGATTATTTAATTTTAATTCATTACAGAGAGCTAAACCCTCTTTAATGCAAATATTAATTAAATTTCCATAAGTATAATTATCATATGGAATATTAATCTCATCTTTTCTTAATACTTTTTTAATTCTTTCAGCAAATAGAAAAGGTAAACCATCTATAAATTTAGCTTTCCAGAAACTATTATTACAATCTGGTATCTAATATATACGAGATAAAAAGGTATCTTTATACCATCTAAAATCAGCAAGTGTTTTACATTTTAGATTAATTAATAAAGTACGAATCTTTTCACTATCATCAGTGAATTTTTCAGTAAAATGTTCAATCATAGTCATTATTAATGAATAAACAACATTTTCTGATTGAATATTATTCTCTATCTTAATAGAATTAATAATATCTTCCTTTTGGAATTGATTTAAATAGTTATCCCACCAACCTTTAAGTTGGCCAGTAAAACCTGATATAATCATCTTAGCAATATTTTTATCAGTATTGCCTGAAGTTTTACACACAGTACTATACATAAGCATTCTGTGAGCAGTATTATAAATTTGTTTATCACTAAAACCATCAATATTCCATTCATAAATACTTTTCCCATTATAACTATTAGAAAATATATATTCTTGTTCTTCAATAAGAACGTTCATGGGAGTAGGTCTATTATAATAATATTTAGTTTGGGTAGGTCTATCTGCCCATTTAATTTTATTAATTTCTTCTTCAGAATGATCATTATCATTATCAAACTCTTCATTAAGAGTATTCAAATTCAGATTTTTAAATTTTTCTTCTAATAATTTTTCTATATCAGAAACAGAAGATTTAAATTTAAAATCCTTGATATCTGGAGGGGATTGAATAGAAGAAGTAGCAATAGAAACAATATTAGTTTCTTCTTCTTTAGTTTGAATATGAACATCTGGTTTAATTTGATTAATAGCCAGAATTATTTTATCAATACGGTCCTTAAGAGAAACTATCTCTTCTCCTATTATCGTAAGATACAAATTTGTATAATTCTGTTTTTCAATTATCTGATTAATATGTTTAACAGTTATCTGTAACATATCATTTTCAAATAATTTTGAAAAAGCAGTAAAATTTAAAATTTTATTATTCTTTTCTATAATAAAAGATTGTTGAGGAGGATAGACAGATTTTTGAATCTGTCCTGTAGAAAGTTTATAATTTCTTTCAAGAATAGAAATATAATCTATAATAAATGTTTTAAAAAACCAAGGAACAAAATGAATCAATTTATTCTGGTTTTCACAATATTTATAAAATTCCACAACAATATAATTAAACTCATCTTCAGAAAAACTTTTAAAGTACCAATTTCTGAAAGATTCCCATTTGGGTAAATAAAATTCTGCATTGATCCTTGCCCTAGCAAGAGATCCTTTAGTAAAATCAATTTTAGTTTTACTATCCATTAAATACTAAAATTCATTTCTGAAACTGTATCAGTTTCTCTAACTTTTTGAAAGTTACTTTTATGCACAATATTATTCTGATTAATAATTAATTCATCTACTGTATCTTGTAAAGGAGACTCAACATCTTCTCTTATCTGAGAAGTAGAAGGTCTAGAAGTTTGAGGAATATCCACCAAATAATCTAAAGGCGAAATAAAAGAATGACTAGATCTTGATCTAGTATAGATAGAAGATGGCAATAATCTTATTTGTTCATTATTAAACTGTATTTGAACAGATCATTCATTATTCTGAATAACTTGTTGTAAATCCCTATTTATTATAGGATTTCTAGGAACAGCTTGTTCAATTATCCAGTTTTCTGGAAATTCAATTTCTTCCCATTTTATAGATCTACGGGTTGTAATATTAGATCTATTAAAATTAGTTTCTATAAGAATAGTTTCATTTAATTTTTTATCTATTCTTTTACACATAGGATTCAGTGTAAATAATGGCTTATAATAAATACGATAACAAATACATATGACTTCTGTGCCAGGAGTATAATTATAACCATGAGTTTTAACATTTAATGTTAAAGAATCTAATATATTAATATCAGACAAAGATAAAGATAAATTCGGATAAACATCAAAATATACTGGACCATGAGCCAGACTAGATTGAATTATTCCCATAAGGGATTGTTTCCAATTCAAATTTCTACCATCTCTTAAAGCTGCTATGAAGCTTTCTGGTAGTCCTTCTAATGTTAAAGGTCTAAAAGCTATTTGAATTAAACCTATA
The DNA here is from genome assembly GCF_025594145.1 of Primulina tabacum. NCBI lineage: Eukaryota > Viridiplantae > Streptophyta > Magnoliopsida > Lamiales > Gesneriaceae > Primulina > Primulina tabacum. Next base: position 55,163 of record NW_027459774.1, on the reverse strand, counting down.
TGCATGAATCTGTAATTTTTCCTATAAGGCAAAATATCTTTATTATTTAACAATCTAATAACCATTTCATTATTATGAAGTGGTACCGATGATTCTGTAGTTTTAACCACTTGTTTAAAACCAATTTTTTCAAAGGTTCCTAACTTATAGATCATTTTAGATTCTATCTTAGGAATAGTCCATTTATTCAATAAATCTAAATTATCAGGTAAATCATATTCTTCATTCAAACTGTTTTGAACAGTTTCTTTAAAACCGAAAATATTCATTTGAATAAAAAGTGCTAAATTATTATCCAGACTATTTCCATGGCTCTGATACCATCTGGGGCTTGGGATCAAGATGAGGAATATGATACGTGGCGTTGTTACACCAAACTTTTCCTTAGTGGCTTTCGCACACATGGAGGTTATTGGTTTCCAGCCTATATACCATCTTCAACTCTTATATAGTTATTATTATTACTTAAAACTAAAATTGCAACTTAGTTAAATAAAACTATAATTTGACCAACAACAATACCAAAGCAGTAAGGTTTTTCCCTCGACAAAACCATAGCAATATTTACATATTTTACCGAAAAATTTATTGGTACTAAATTGGTATTATTCAAGTGTTGTCAAAGTTTAATTTTCAATGATTTTTTTCTTCTAGCTAATAATTAGAATAGAAAGATTGACAGTCTTTTTTTCCCCAAATATTGTGCTTCTAAGTTCTAGGTTGTGAAATTTAGCAATATATCCCTTCTTTGCTTAAATTTTTTGGTATAAATATATAACATAATCTAATTAACTTACCTCTAATTATATATGATCTACGTGGAATAATACTTATTTATAACATGTAATTCCAATAATACAATTTATAATTTTTGTAATAAAATTAAATATAGTTGTTATTATTATTTTAAACTACTAACATGCGGTCATAAAGTTCTCGGTATCACAAAAATTCTAAATTATAGTATTATAATTCCAATAAGACAATTAATAATAAAACTATTGTGATTACTTAAAACTACTATAATTAACTAACAATAATAAATATAATAAACAAAAATAATAACATTACCTCTTAGAACTTGCTGAATGAATGTGAGGAGGAAGATTACCGAAAGAAAAAAAATAAGGGAACTTGCTGAGGAGAGGAGTATGACCGAAAGAAAAAAAAATTGAGAAGGAGAATGACCGAAATAAATAAAGTGAGGAGGAGTGTACGACCGAAAGAAAAAGAAATAGCAAGAGAAATTGTTGAATGAATGTGAGGAGTTCGGAGGTGTGCACTCATTTTAAAGAAGAGAGTAGCCACGGATTATTAGAATCCGTGACTCGGATTCTAATAATCCGTGGCTACGGGTTAATTTTTTAAAAAAATTTAATTGAATCCGGAAATCTTTCTTCCGGATTGTAATATTTTCATAAACATCTCTATTTTGTTATATTTTAATGCATACTTTTTAAATTAATATTATTTTTTTAAAAAAAACCCCAAATTTGCTGCCACCTTGCATTAGATTTTTTGCAATAAAAAATTATTCGGGGTCTAGCATTTTTAGTTACTTGTTAGAAATTTGTCCCAAGTCCCATCACATAAGAGGAGGATTTCGGAAAATTCTATCCTGTCCTTTTGGGTAGTACCCAAAATTGCCGGTACCTTATTACTGGTAACTCTCTTCAATAAAAAAAATAAAAATTGTATAAATTATAGCATTTTTAAACTGGCAAAAAAATTAAGTATCAAAAAACAAAAGCAAAAAAATCGGCACAAATTGTGAGAGCGGTAAAAATAGCTAAGTTCATCGAGCCTCGCCGAATCTCACAGATCTATCGGGCTGCTATGTCCAGTCACATAAAATAGATGGGTCAAGTTGGATTTATAATTTCTCTGGCAGATAAAATAGATGTTGATGTATCGTTTTTTTTGCACTCAATACGCAACAAAAGTTTAATTTTTTTAAAAAAATTTAGGTTTTGACAATCAAATCACGCTTGAGTGACATATAATTCTAAATCAATTCATAAGATGTTTGTAGATTGTTACATTAAGCTATTAACGCTTGACTCCAATTATTCCAAATTTTAAATGGAGATAGTTTTTGTTGTAAATCCAACCGGATCAAACACCATTCTTGATCAAGTCAACGATTGATCGCTTGTGGTCCTCTTTTAAGTTGCATTAGAAAACTAGAAGGAATAATGCGTTGAGATCAATGGCCGGAAGGCGGCAGAACCACCACGGCGTGCGACGATGAATGGCGGTGATCGACAGTTGTGAGGGGGTCTCAACCCAGACTTGGTTAAATAATCAAGATGTGGCCTAATGTATGTATTGTAAAGGAGAGATGAATTTGTAAATTTGACATGTTACTTGGTTAAAACTCTAACTAGTAATTTCTACTTTGTTAAAACCTTTACCGGAGTTTTTGCCAAACTTGGACTCCTATTAGTTAGAGTTGTATTAGGAATCTCCAACCCAATTAATCAAATAATTTATGATTGTGGTTTTATCATAATGTCAATCAACGATCAGACATCATCGATGAGTACAAAACTCGTTATTATGATGCAAAGTGTGACTGATTCATTTTTAACAGGTGTATTTTTTAAACTCCTTCAAAAAATTAAAACAGTTGCATTTTCCTTACAAATTAAGCAGTCGTGGTATCTCTCACAACTTTCAAATATTAAATTTTCTTATAAATACCTTTATAAGTCATGTGTTTGATATCCATCAAACTATAATCACCAAATTCAACTCCTTAAATTTGACTATCTTAATGAGAACATACAATCAATATTTGTGTGAACCTCAATTGTTCATGGATATAGCTAGTCGTGAGTTCACAGCTCATGTGATTCGAATTAGTATTTATCTATTATACGAGCTTACCTTTGTTAGCCTCATTCTATACATCTACCCCTTGATCACAAGAACATCATAACTCAGTTCTGATTGCACCATCGGAGCATGGTAAAGGCTTCTAGTAATATCGGCATATGATCTCCAATGTATCACTGATAGTGCCTGGAAAAATAAATAGGTTATTATTAGGGTACAATAATGTCCCTTCAACTCATATATCTCGATCGAATATGCAAACATTGATACATCCAAAGATGCATATGAATTCGATAACAATGTGATGTATCTTTGAGTAATTATAGTGACGTCGTTTGTGTAACTAGGAAAATACTTTTCCGTAAATTACAACTTATACTTTGCCAAAAATTCCTTGAACTATTAACTCATTAGATCACATAGTATATCAACACCCGTAGGTGAGCGGTGAATCCCCGACTACACAGCATCACATCCTACGTATGTCAAAATACACTCAATCTTGCCACCTGATGACCCTCACAGAGTCAGTAAATGAGTCAAAGTACAGTATGTAAGGACCGTGTATCGTATTATCGTAAATCCTATGTTGATTATCGAAAATTCATGAAATTGTCATGTGATTATGTATATGATGTATATCATGACAATCAAAGTGAGAAAATAAGTGTGATAATGAAATATTATACTAGATATTGATTAATTAACAGAATTGAAGTTGTAAGAGCTCAAGTGGAGAAGCCGGACGCCGATACAATACAAGACCAATAGTTTGTGTGGGGGCCCGTGCTCCTTATTAACGCTTAATGACCAAACAATCAGGATTCTTTAATGTAAATAGCGAAAGCGATTAAAAATTTTGCTTTTGGCCCAATAGAAATTTCGGTATGACCTCCCCGTAAGTAGGACATCCCAAAAATTTCCAAGCAACACAAACAATATTTATATACTCGAAAGAAAGTCATAACAGCAATTCACAAACCTATAGCCGCACTGGCCAGGACTAATGCATACATAGCCGACAAGGCTCAATCACACAACTAGTAATCCAAAACATCGTAAAATAACAGTACAGCTACACAGAGCATTCCCTGGCAAAAGTATGACTCAATGATAGAATATCTGGGAACTCGCAACAACAATCCAACTACTGGGCACCGCTACCTGACGCTCCACCAGATGCGTCAAATCCTCCTGGATAATCTGCTATGGCATCAAAAACAACCACAGCATAAACAGAAAAGAGGGGTCAGGCCCCAGTACGACGAACCAGTAAAATTATGACAATTATAATTGACGTGAAATAAAATCAAGTAAAATGCAATGATATGCAATGCAATGCGTGTCGGTAACAATGAAATAACGGATACCAAAACGGAGTCCAATAAAACACATCAGCAACAGGAACAGTGGCCACCCGTGCCAGGAATGCAGCAACGTAATATCATGCCGCCGCTCATCCATGCACGTAGCATCGAGGGTCCGGTAGCGACCCGGTCAGTCCTCGAGCAGTCATCAGGAGTGTGCTAATCCTATCACTCATTCCATCGATGAGATGTCAGGAGTGATCTAATCCTATCACTCGCTCCATAGATGACGCAACAGCTCAAAAGATCAGTAATGCTAGCAATCAACGGAGTCAAGGCTCGAAATGCTATGTATCAACTCAAATAAATACATGAATGCAATCACGTATTCACAGAAGCACATAATGCATGTCACAACTCATTACAAAGTACTTAACGTTATTCCACATCACTATAGACGTCATAATAAAACAGTTCATACGTACCTCAACTGAATCCTTAATTTACCACAAAATCTCTTAAATATTTCTCGCAGAATCCGATCCTGTGGCAAATAATACATTCCATATCAAGTTCCATTTGTTTTTCCAATATTCACTAATTTAGCCTAAATTTCTAAAATCCATAATTTAGGCTTTAATATTTCTAAAACTCATCGCAAAGTCAAATATAATGATTTATTTAACTTAATAAACCTAATTTCCTCAATAATATACAACTTGAAATTTTGAAAATTTGATCATATTGAATCTGAAATTTTTCGATATTTACTAGGAATTTCCAAAATGTTCATTTTTATTTCTAATGTTATAAACACATCCCAATAACGATTTAACATTTCACAAATCATAAATTTTCAAATTAATAAGCTAAATTCGAAATATTATCTAAATAAATTTCGAAAATTAGCTTAATACCTCCAATCGGCTCCGATATAGCTCCTACAATCAATAATCCAATATATATTAATTATTGGAACTCAATTGAATTAAATTGCCCAAAATTCGAAACCCTAAAATCTGAATTATACCTCTAAAATTTCAACAATTGCTCAAAGTTTCGAATTTAAGCTTCAAACAACTTAACACAAGCTTTCTTCCAACTTTTCCGGCGAAAACAGGCGGCGGTCTAAGACGGGTTTCTGGGAGTCGCAAGTTTTCTGCGAAATTTTGGTATCAATGGATAGCTCTCGTCGAGAGGATTCCGAAAATATGCTTACTTTCGAAAATCGTTGAAAGTTGGTGGAATTACGGGCAGTCAAAGGCAGAAGAAATCGTTTGACTTTTACGGACAGAAGTTACGGGAGAGAGAAAAGCGCTTCTGATTCTTTCTTTTACCTTCTGTACATTGTTTTTATATTATTTAATTAATTAATAAAACAAATGGGCTGGGCTTGGGTGTTATAACTTGGGCTGGGCTCTCACATTCTCCCCTACTAATAAAAGATTTCGTCCTCGAAATCTAGCATACACAACATTTATACAAAAGTGGTTTACAAACATTTATCACTGATAGTACATAGGGAAATCAGAATACATGGAATAATTTATTAAATTTTCAAACAAATGAGGCCATTCCTGACGCATCTTAGCCTCTAATTCCCATGTAGCTTCTTCTCTCCCATGTCTACTCCATTGCACCATAACCAGTGGAATCGTCTTATTACTAAGTTGCTTTTCTTTACGATCAAGAATTTGCACTGGATGCTCAACATAGCTAAGGAAACTATCCAACTCCACCTCATCAGTCCTCAAGATATGAGAAGGATCCGGCTCGTATTTTCATAGCATAGATACATGAAACACATCATGTATCGCAGACAGACTCTGCGGCAAGTCCAAACGATAAGCCAAAGTTCCAATCCTCTCAACAATCGCATATAGACCAATATAACGCGAAGCTAGCTTCCCTTTGCGCCCAAATCTCATAGTACCACGAAACGGTGATACTTTCAAGAAAACCTGATCACCAACCTGAAATTCTAAAGGCCTACGCCTTTTATTAGCATAACTGGTTTGACGATCCTGAGCTGCTTTCATTCTTTTCCTGATCATTTCAACCATTTCTTTCATTTCTTGTATAAATTCTGGCATTGACATCTGTCTTTCTCCTACATTTTCCCAGCATATCGGAGATCTACACTTTCTACCATACAAGGATTCAAATGACGCCATTCCGATGGTTGCTTGGAAGCTATTATTGTAAGAGAATTCAACAAGTGACAATGATTCCTGCCAACCACCACTAAAATCCATCACGACTGCTCGCAACATATCCTTGAGTGTCTGAATGGTCCTCTCTGACTGATCATCTGTCTGTGGGTGATATGCAGTGCCCATTGCCAACTTTGAACCCAATGCTGATTGCAAACTACCCCAAAACTTTGAAGCAAACCTGGGATCACGATCCGATACTATGGTTACAGGCACACCATGCAATCTCACTACATGATCGATGTACATTTTTGCCATTTTCTTATAAGTAGTAGTACGATCATAAGAAATAAAATGAGCTGATTTAGATAATCTATCCACAATCACTCAAATCGCATCACAACCACGAGTAGAACGAGGTATGTGTGTCACAAAATCCATAACAATGTACTCCCAATTCCACTGTGGCACTTCAAGACTATGTAACATACCACCAGGTCTCATTCTCTCAGCTTTAACCTGTTGACACGTCAAACATCTAGCTACAAAGTCAGAAATCTCTTTCTTCATACCTTCCCACCAGTAATGAGATTTCAAAATATGATACATCTTTCTGATTCCAGGATGAACACTATGTCGACTACAATGAGCTTCTCGAAGTATAGATTCTTTCAAATCTATCAAATTCGGAACCACAAGTCTACTATTATAGCGCAGACATCCATCTGAAGCAACACTGAACTTGTCTGATTGACCTGTCTGAGTCAGTTCTTTCAATCTATGAACATGCGGATCAGTTCTCTGTGCTGCTTTGATTTTAAAAACAATCTGTGGCTCAACTTGAATAGATGAAACTATAAAGTAGTCGCCCCTAGACTGGTAAGTCCATCCTGAAGTTCCCAAATGCTCATGAACTTTTGAAATAGTTAAAGATGTCAACATTTTAGGCTGAACCTTTCTACTCAGAGCATCTGCAACTTGATTCATTCGCCCTGGCTGGTACTGAATCTCACAATCAAAGTCCTTAAGCAATTCCAACCATCGACGTTGTCTCATATTCAAGTCAGACTGTGTGAAAAGATACTTCAGACTCTTGTGATCAGAAAAAATCACAAACTGTTCTCCGTACAGATAATGACGCCATATCTTCAATGCAAACACAATGGCAGCTAACTCCAAATCATGAACAGGATATCGAGTCTCATGTGGCTTCAATTGACGAGATGCATATGCAATCACTCGCCCATTTTGCATCAAAACACAACCCAGTCCATTTAGAGAAGCATCTATACAAACAACAAATCCACCTGAGCCTGAAGGCAAGGCTAGCACTGGAGCTGTGGTTAAATTTTCTTTCAAAGTCCGGAAACTAGACTCACATTCTGCAGTCCACACAAAACGTCGATATTTCTGCGTTAACTGGGTTATAGGCCTAGATATTTTAGAAAATCCCTCAATAAAACGCCTATAATACCCAGCTAATCCCAAAAAGCTGCGAATTTCGGAAACATTTGTTGGCTTAGGCCAATTGATAACAGCTTCAACTTTACTAGGATCAACAGATACTCCTTGTGTTGATATAACATGGCCTAAAAATAAAACTTTGTCCATCCATAACTCACACTTCGAAAATTTGGCATACAACTGTGCTTCTCTGAGTGTTTGGAGAACTAATTTCAAAGGTTTTTCGTGCTCTTTCTTTGACTTGGAATAAATCAAGATGTCATCAATAAAAACGATAACGAATTTATCTATGAATTCCCGGAATACACGATTCATTAGATCCATAAAAACCGCTGGACCATTAGTCAAACCAAACGGTACGACTAGGAATTCATAGTGTTCATAACGTGTACGAAATGCTGTCTTAGGAACATCTTCCTCTCGGACTCTGAGCTGATGATAGCCGGAACGAAGATCAATCTTGGAATACATAGAAGTACCCTGCAACTGATCAAACAAGTCGTCAATACGCGGAAAAGGATACTTATTCTTCACAGTAGCCCGGTTCAGCTGCCGATAATCGATGCACATTCTCGTCGTTCCGTCTTTCTTCTTTACAAACAATACTGGAGCTCCCCAGGGCGACATACTTGGTCTGATATAGCCTTTCTCCAGTAAATCCTGAAGCTGTTCTTTGAGTTCTTTCAACTCTGTCGGAGCTAAACGATATGGTGCTCTAGAAATAGGATTTGTCCCTAGCATCAATTCAATGCTAAGATCTATTTCCCTTTGAGGCGGAAAACCCAGAATCTCATCAGGAAATACATCTGGAAAATCCTTGACAATAGGAATATCAGAAACTTTCAATCGTTCTTCTTGTGTTGCGTCAAGAGCATAGATAAAAAATCCTTCATTGCCGATTGACAACAACCTGAACATTTCCATTGCTGATACTAACGGAATGCGAGATTGTGAATCATAACCGTAAAAGTTCCATTTGCTGCCATAATACGGTCTAAATCTGACAATTCCATGGAAACAGTCCACAGTAGCTCGATAATTCGTCAATATATCCATACCGAGGATACAATCGAAATCAGACATGGCTAACTTGATTAGATTAGTTATCATAATATTATCCTCAAATCTAATTACACAATTTATGACTATCTCACGAGACATCAAGTATACACCGGCAGGAGTAGCCACAGACACAGTATCCAACAACGGAATAGTAGCAATCTCATGCTCATCAACAAATGCAGCAGATAAAAATGAATGAGATGCTCCAGTGTCTATCAATATACGCGCAGGATAATCAAAAACATAGAAAATACCTGCAATCACTCCGCCTGGTGCATCCTGAGCCTGGTCCTGAGTCAATGCATGTACTCGAGCCTGCTGCGGCACCGGATATTGCTGCTGAGGAGGACCTCGAGGTGGTGGATAACCAGACTGCTGAAATGAATGTGCAGGAGCATACGGCCTGAAAGCTGGTCCTCGGGGAACCTGTCCAGACTGTTGTGGCTGAAATTGCTGTATTTGAGCATTGGGGCACACTTTAGCAAAATGCCCAACTTGAGCACATATATAGCAAGACCCCTGGACTCCTATACAGTGTGAACTAAAATGTCTTCCACCACAGCGGTCACAGTACACAGCATTCGTAGACCCAACAACACTGCTCCCTCTAGTACTGCCTGAACTGGAGGAGCTGGATTGAGATTTCTTTTTAAATTGTTTTCCTCTTGCCCTAAATCGTTGTTGCTTCGGTTGCTGGGATGACTGTTGAGGCTGATAAGGAGATAAACCCGCTGGCATCGGCATATGACTTCCAGATCCTTGAGAAGTCGAAGCTGGAACTAGAACTGGCCGTGATTCTCCTCTGAGCAGACTAGCCTCTATCTTCTTCGCCATTTCTACAGCTTGAACATATGTATTAGGCGATCCAGTCATCACCAAAGTATGAATAGTCCCTTGTAGCCCATGAAGGAAACGGGAAAGTTTGGACTGATCATTTCTTGCAACATGTGACACATATGGCAAAAGAACAGAAAATTGAGAAGCATATTCAACAACCGTTTTATTTCCCTGCACCAATTGGTTGAACTCTTCTTCATTGGCATAATAATAAGAAGAAGGTGCATATTCTTGGGTAAACTGAGCACGGAATACTTCCCAAGTAATGATTTCTCCAGATGCTTTCAGCGCTTCCTCTGCAGCTTCCCACCAGAGTTGTGCTCGATCTTTTAACTGATAGATTGCCAGCTTCAGTCTGACACTTTCGGTATATTCGAGCAAATTAAATAGATGGTTTATACTTTTCAACCATCCAGATGCTTTTTCGCCATTTTCAGTGCCAAAGAATTTGAGAGGACGTAATTCTTGAAATTGAGAAATTATTAACTGCATCCCACCAACTTTCTGAGTCAACTGCTCGACTTCTTGATTCACTTCTTCCTCCATGTTTCAAGCAACCTGGGCTGCAGAACGACCACGTCTACCCCTGACAATGTCTTCAAGTCCTCGGACATTCTGGGCTTCTGACTCCAGGACAACTTCTTTTCCCTTTTTACCTCTTCCTCCAGGTGCCATTCTATAAGACACAAGGATTTAAGACCAAGGCAAAATAACTTAATAAGCACAAAAGAACCAAAGGAAAGCTGAAACTTAGTCTCGTAGCTAGTTATTAAACTAAGTTCAAAATCTAATCAACAGTGCTAACTCAGGCTAATTCAAATAAATCACAGCACATAGTTCAAACAAGAGCAAATAGTCAAACACATACGCAATCATTTTATTTGTGTCTAGACTCAAGTGCCCTAGACTCTAATTCGAGCATATCCCAGTTACGCTCTGATACCAACTGTGGGGGCCCGTGCTCCTGATTAACGTTTAATGACCAAACAACCAGGATTCTTTAATGTAAATAGCGAAAGCGATTAAAAATTTTGCTTTTGGCCCAATAGAAATTTCGGCATGACCTCCCCGTAAGTAGGACATCCCAAAAATTTCCAAGCAACACAAACAACATTTATATACTCGAAAGAAAGTCATAACAGCAATTCACAAACCTATAGCCGCACTGGCCATGACTAATACATACATAGCCGACAAGGCTCAATCACACAACTAGTAATCCAAAACATCGTAAAATAACAGTACAGCTACACAGGGCATTCCCTGGCAAAAGTATGACTCAATGATAGAATATCTGGGAACTCGCAACAACAATCCAACTACTGGGCACCGCTACCTGACGCTCCACCAGACGCGTCAAATCCTCCTGGATAATCTGCTATGGCATCAAAAACAACCACAGCATAAACAGAAAAGAGGGGTCAGGCCCCAGTACGACGAACCAGTAAAATTATGACAATTATAACTGACGTGAAATAAAATCAAGTAAAATGCAATGATATGCAATGCAATGCATGTCGGTAACAATGAAATAACGGATACCAAAACGGAGTCCAATAAAACACATCAGCAACAGGAACAGTGGCCACCCGTGCCAGGAATGCAGCAACGTAATATCATGCCGCCGCTCATCCATGCACGTAGCATCGAGGGTCCGGTAGCGACCCGGTCAGTCCTCGAGCAGTCATCAGGAGTGTGCTAATCCTATCACTCATTCCATCGATGAGATGTCAGGAGTGATCTAATCCTATCACTCGCTCCATAGATGACGCAACAGCTCAAAAGATCAGTAATGCTAGCAATCAACGGAGTCAAGGCTCGAAATGCTATGTATCAACTCAAATAAATACATGAATGCAATCACGTATTCACAGAAGCACATAATGCATGCCACAACTCATTACAAAGTACTTAACGTCATTCCACATCACTATAGACGTCATAATAAAACAGTTCATACGTACCTCAACTGAATCCTTAATTTACCACAAAATCTCTTAAATATTTCTCGCAGAATCCGATCCTGTGGCAAATAATACATTCCATATCAAGTTCCATTTGTTTTTCCAATATTCACTAATTTAGCCTAAATTTCTAAAATCCATAATTTAGGCTTTAATATTTCTAAAACTCATCGCAAAGTCAAATATAATGATTTATTTAACTTAATAAACCTAATTTCCTCAATAATATACAACTTGAAATTTTGAAAATTTGATCATATCGAATCTGAAATTTTTCGATATTTACTAGGAATTTCCAAAATGTTCATTTTTATTTCTAATGCTTTAAACACATCCCAATAACGATTTAACATTTCACAAATCATAAATTCTCAAACTAATAAGCTAAATTCGAAATATTATCTAAATAAATTTCGAAAATTAGCTTAATACCTCCAATCGACTCCGATATAGCACCTACAATCAATAATCCAATATATATTAATTATTGGAACTCAATTGAATTAAATTGCCCAAAATTCGAAACCCTAAAATCTGAATTATACCTCTAAAATTTTAACAATTGCTCAAAGTTTCGAATTTAAGCTTCAAACAACTTAACACAAGCTTTCTTCCAACTTTTCCGGCGAAAACAGGCGGCGGTCTCCGACGGGTTTCCGGGAGTCGCAAGTTTTCTGCGAAATTTTGGTATCAATGGATAGCTCTCGTCGAGAGGATTCCGAAAATATGCTTACTTTCGAAAATCGTTGAAAGTTGGTGGAATTACGGGCAGTCAAAGGCAGAAGAAATCGTTTGACTTTTACGGACAGAAGTTACGGGAGAGAGAAAAGCGCTTCTGATTCTTTCTTTTACCTTCTGTACATTATTTTATATTATTTAATTAATTAATAAAACAAATGGGCTGGGCTTGGGTGTTATAACGTGGGCTGGGCTCTCACAGTTTGGACAGAACCTCTGGCGCCCGAGCGGTAGAAAATGACCGCTCGAGCGCCAGTGTAGAACAAACTAGTGCTCGGACAGAACGTTCCGCGCCCGAGCGGTAGTTTTTGACCGCCCGAGCGCGGTGCAAGTGACACTCGGGGACATAATGTCTCGCGCTCGGGCGCGAGAATTCTACCGCCCGAGCGCGAATGCGGTGGAGATAAGAATAAGTTTTTTCTTCTTTCTTTCTTCACTTTTCTTTCAGCAACTTCGAGGGAATACGAGAGATTTCAATTTTTTTCGTCCGAATCGACTTCGAAACGTTATCTAAACGCGAAACAAATTATATATTCGGAATCTTCGTGTCGAGAGCTTCCTTTTGAGGTAAATTTCTTCTAGTTTCAGCAGCTCTAAATATTAAAGTTCTGGAATAGCATGTATTTGAAGTTGATTTCAATATATGCGATAGAATAACCGACAAGAAACTCGTATTCGAAGTCGGAATTGAATTATGTTATGATTTTGATTTGATATGAATTTTTGAAATTTCAAAAGATATTTGAAACTCATATTGTTGAATTTGACTGATGTTATTGATTGAAATAAATTTGTTATTGATGTAGATAGATTATTATACTGATATCTTCAAGCTACATCAATTGGAAACGAAGAATTGAGGTATGTTGCGACCAGGTAACATACGACAGGTATCTGTATTATATGATATATGTTTGATTGATTTGATTGAGAATATGTGTCTATATGCCTTATGTGATGACTTGATGTGGCATACATGATATTGTGATTGGAATATCGATGTATAAAATAAATATTTTGTTAACACACATCGTTTGATGCATACATCGATACATGACATGCACGTTGAGCTATGATCCTTGGATACCCTGATATGATTTGATTTGATTCTGGGGTTTGTGAACACAATGCTATGTTTGGTATTATATGACCCTTAAAGCATAGTCATTTGTGGCCTCGATGATTGATTGAGATTTGGGATTTGATGGCGCTTTGTCGACGCTATCATACGAGTATCCCTGATTGAGGTCGGTGTGCTAGCTCGAGCATTGATTTGATAGCGATTCGATTGATTTTGACATGTGCTAAGTGGATGGGCATTTGACCTGATACCTCCACGACATACATGCATTGCATATCATGTATCATTGTTTAGATACTTGTGGTATATATGATGGTTGTTCCACACGAAGCTTTGCTCACCCCCAAGGGTGGCTGTTGTTGTCTTTATGTGTGGACAATGGTAGGTACTCCAGGATATCAGGAGGCCGGAGAGAGTACTTCTGTAGGAAGTCACAGTATGCGATGAGGTTTTCTATTTTTCCAGTATATATATATATATACATATATATATATATATGTATGTATGTGTATGTATCTATATATCGGGGCATGTCCCGATGATATGAGTTTTTTGTATGTGGTTGGATTTGATTATGTGTGGGCATATGTTATGAGGTTAGATGAAATACTATTTTAGTATTCAAATAAGATGTTTTGGGCTCATCGTAAAGAAAATTTAAACTCGTTTTCCGCTGTAATTAATTAACCCTAATCAGATTGCATTGTAATAATGATTAGGAGCTAAGGGCCCCACACATGACTAGTACGTAGAATCTTTATTTTGTCTCGGGTTGAAAGACTAATAGTGTACAACCATAATTATTGACTAATCCACTCATGATAAACACTTGGAAAGTTCAAGTGAAAGTTGTTCAAGGACTCATCATATGATCATTCATCTGCATGATTGGACATCTTGATGCTCGTACAATTGAAATGTGGTGTTCATATCACATATGTTAGTCTCGAGCTCGAGCAACATTTATCCTTATTTTAGTATGTTAAATCGACTCGGAACAATTTTAGAATATATTGTAACTAAAATGAGTTTCATGATCGACGTGATATGTAAGACCTCATTGTATTATAGTATAATCAAGGTTTTTATCTATACAACTTAAATGAGTATACAGATAAAGTAAATATTATAATTTGTTAAAACGTAAAATACTAATAAAATTAAGATTGTTTATTATATAAGAGTTGATTAATTCAAAGTCACAAATTGACTTGATGGACATCTACTATAACCATAGCAAGCCAACTTGCCTCACCCAACTTACTGGCAGGATGTCGATCAACCCGCTCACCGTGCTAGCCCATTCTGGGAGGATTATAAATTACTTGTTAGATATTGGTCCCAACACTTGAGAAGATAATAATAAATTTGAGCAAGTGATTTGAATATCACAAAAATTCATGTGAGACGGTTTTACATGTTAATTTTGTGAGACATATTTTATTTCTATCACGTATAAAAAATATTATTTTTTATTCCAAAAAATTACTTTTTATCGTAAATATGAGTATGATTGACTACTTTCATGAATAAAGATACGAAAGATCATATAATAAGACATATATTTTTTGGATATTATGTGGAGAGTAAATCCACGGTGTACATGTAAAATGATGGTCACATGGACTTTATTATTGTTGATCAACACATGAGACGTTACCCGGCTAGCATCGAATTCACCCCCGATTACGCCAACTCTAAGTTCAATATCGGCAATTGGTTAACCCAAGAAATTGTATTATTTTCCAAAATATCTAAAAAAAGAAAAAAAACGAAATTGTACCAAATACTCCTACTAACGTGTTGGCTGACGCTATGTTTGTGCAAATACGAAAACGCCCTCTGGCGACAGAATCGTCTTATTTTACAGAACAATCTAGAGATACATTGAACCTGGACACTCCATCTTTTGGCCTATAAAATCCCCTCCTATGTATCAGGTGAACGTATCCAGATACATTGTTTCATAAACAAAACAGTTGACTTCGATTCTACCTATGGCTCCCAGCATTGCGATTGCCTCCACCGCGCAGACGAAACAGAACACGGCGGCGGAGGTGGAACTGCGGCGGAGGAATGAGGAGTTGGAGATGGAGCTGAAGAGGAGCTCGGAGAGGGAAGAGATAATGAGGGAGGAGTTGATGAGGGTGTGGAAGCGGGTGACGGTGGCGGAGGAGGCGGAGGAGAGGCTGTGCCGCCAACTCGGCGAGCTTGAGGCGGAGGCCGTGGAACAAGCCAGGGAATACAGGACTCAGATCTTGGAGTTGATGAGAAAGCTTTCTTACGCTAATTAAACAACTCCAATAATTCACCATCTCCCTCGCTCGATTAGGGTTATCAAATCTTTTTCTTCTTTGATTTTGTATTAGTTTCTATTTTTCATGTTTGAATCGGAACATTTCGTAATTTTGCAATCTAATTAAAATTTTGAAAGTTTGTAATTATAGCTATTTTTATTAAGCAATTATTAAATTTGGGGTGGTTTTATTATTATAGACATTTCAATTTTTTTACGTGGGAATGGAAGGTGAATTTGACTTTGTAGACATGATATTATGTGAACAACGTTACGTCGAGTTTATGATATGCGTGGCTGGCAAGGATAGAGACGGCTTAAATTTAGCAAAAGATGGAACTAAAAATTAATTGCATGTGGAGAAAAGACGTATTATAATTACAAAAGTCAGGACAAAAAAGAAAAGAAAAAAGAAGGGGTTCAAAGTGGTAGATTGAGACCGATTATTTGTCGTTTAAAGACACTTTTGGATAACGAACGAAGCTGATTTTCTTGTAAGAACAAATTATTAGGTTTATAATAAAGATTTATTTGTGAAAACGAGAGATACATGCTATGAGCGATCTCCTTGTGGTGCAGGTGCAGGTGCAGGTGCAGGTGCAGCATTCAAAGAGACGTGATGCGGTTTAGAGATTCCAATTGATTGGACAATAGATTTTTTGCTCAAATCTTACGGAAGAAATAATATGCGACACATTAACTCCTTATTAAATTTTCATTTAATCAAAAATACAACTCTTAGCGATGCTACTTTTACTATTAATACCTCGTCAATATTAATCAAATGACTATGAATGAGTCATATTTTATCATTTTTTTTCTTCCTATTTGTTCCCTATGAAATACTTTTATTTGCAGGACCCAAACAATAGACTTTTTTTCCTTTCCATAAAAAAAGGCATCTAAAATTGAGAATTATTGAAGATTAAAAAAAAAAGAGTAAATTAGCCTGGATTGAATTTGGGTCCAATAATTAGTTAAAATATGTCTTCCGTACAATAACTTTACGAAGATCAAATTCAAGAGGATGTCTTGTTTGAGACGTTATTATAAATTTATATTCATGAGACGGGTTAATTCGATATATATATGTGATTAAAAATAATATTTTTGACATAAATGTATTATTTTTTATAAATCAAGTCGGACTACAGATATGTCTAACAAAATTATTCTGCAAGACTATTTGAAAATATTTTTAAAAAAAAAAAATCATTTTAAACCAATTCATTGTGTGACTTGTTTTAATATCTTCTCATTTTTAAATTAGTCCAACCACTTGTTAGAAAATGATGCCCCACATATAACTCCAAACACAATTTTAAAAAATAAATGGAACTAAATATAATTTCTTCCTACTAACGTGTTGGGTTGGGTTGACAATACGTAAAAACAAAAATTTACATGATGCTGTTTTGCATATCAATTTTATTATACAGTTCAATTATAAAAAAATTGTTTTTTATATTAAAATATTACTTTTTACTGCAAGTATCGACCGAGATCGACTCGTTTCATAGATATAAATTTGTGATACATTTTCACGAGAGACCTAATCGTATGCAAATACAAAAATGCCCTCCCTCGCAATTGAAAATTTGGAGGAGGCCATAAATGACGTGTTTTAGAAAAAGAAAAGGAATAATACTTTGTTTAATAAAGAAGAACAACACATGTCATCAAGCATCAATCGTTAAATAAATCTTTTTATAAAGTAAATTAATTAATAATCTTTAGAACTCCTAAATAAATCATTTTTATAAAGTTCAGAAAACTAAATTATATATATAAGATTGTTTTTATATACTATTCAATATACATGATACCCCATGGATGGGCCTAGCCCAAATAGAAGACATGGATGAGCTCACTACTTTTGGCTCATCCCTAGTTCAAATGGAAGACAAGACCATCAAGAGCCCAATTATCCTCCTATAAATACCAGGTTTGATTGTTCAGTTAGGCCTATTCACTATATTGTTTTCAGCAGCACCCTTAGCTGCTCCTCTATATATCCTCAGTCACTGACTTGAGCGTCGGAGGGGCTACGCCAGGACCCCCTCCTGGCCCCCTCCTCTTAACGGTCTTTTTCGTGATTTCAGGCTCAGGATAATTTCAAAACCTGCGTCTGGACTAGTGACACTTGCTGGAATTAGACCTTAAATTTTCCGTGAATATCAATATAGATGAAGGTATGTTTTAAAATTTAAATATATTTTTATTTAATATAATTAAGAAGCATCCTTTTATACATACCTCCTATTTTATTTTAAAAAAATTATAGTTGGTTTGCTTAGTCCTATTTTATTTTAAAAAAATTATAGTTGGTTTGCTTAGTTTAAAACTATATGAACAACTATGTTTTCCTTAATCATTTTTTTGTAAAATCAAGTTAATCAATGTCAATTTGGGAAAATTATTTTTGATTTGCACAAACTGGATTTTTAAAATTAAAAGTGGTATAATAATTTTCGTAGAAAAAAAAATATCTTGTAGGATTTTTCTGTGTAAATATTAATGAATAGCTATCAAGAGTTATTCGGCTCTTTATAAATGTTTATATTTGTATTGTCTTCAGTAATAATATAAGATTAAATTTTCTATAAGAATTAACTAAATCGAATCAACTCAAATATTATTTTGTGTTTAAATTATTGAAGGTGGGTCAAATTTAGATATAATTTTAAAAACTTAACCAATATTTTTCAGTTGAAAAAATATAATTTTTTGTTTTTAAATTTTTTTATTACAAATATTATAAGTAATTTCTGATCATATTGAAAAAAACTTAGATTCTATGGCTTCGAGTGTTGTGATTGCTTCCCCAGCACAGGCGAAGGCAGGTCACCAGCACACGGCTGCGGACTGCGGTTGAGGAATGAGTTGGAAATGTAACTGAAAAAGAGTTTAGGGAAGGAGTTGATCAACGTGTTGAAGCGAGTGACGGTGGCGGAGGAGGTTGTGCCACCAGCTCAAGGCGGAGGCTGTGCCCTTGTTGAACAAGCAAAGGAATACAAGACTCGGATTTTGGAGTTGATGAGACAGCCTTCTTACGCTAAAGAACTCCTCCAATAATTGACCATATCTTAAATTAAGATCCAACTTTTATTTTCCTTTTTTTGTATACATAAGTCTGATTATTTTTTTTCCTTTTCTTTTTAACATGAAAAATCTGCTCAATTTTGCAAACGTGTACCTGTTTCATATTCTGTTCAATTTTGCAAACATGTACTTGTTTAACATTCTAACCAACCAGCTATACTTTATAAGTATCAAACAGATAACATAGACATCTATAGATAATGGGAATCAAATATTATCGAACAGATGTTGAATACGTGTAGCATAACACAACCACAGGACATTACGATATAACAAAATTGTTGATGCTTTTTTCATCTGGAAGAAGAATCAACTCTTTTAGAGCAAAGGGTACTTAGCGATTGGCCTTTCGACTTTCTTTCAACTCTGGGTCCCTGTGAAGAAAAGGAGAATCTTGATTTGAAGACGAGTTTTCTTTATGATATTGCAACAGAGTTCTGCAGATTAAGAATGGATGATACCTCTCTATGTGGTCGAGAATAAGCAATCTTGGTCCCGGTGGTATTTTCACATCTCTGAGAGCACTGAAATTGTAACGATGAATATTGAGCGCTGAGTTTAAGTTGGACATATCAAATCTTACAATGAACGACTTACCTATCAGTTAGTAATGGTAAAGTGTTGTCTGTTAATAACCCTTTCTTGAAATTCTTCTCGTAGTTCTGCAGGCCAAGATTACTCAGAATGGTTCTTGTTTTCACGTAGTTCACATCTTCAGTTGGTGATTGCGAAAACTTCTGTCCCAGCTGCATTAATCGATACAAAAATTCTCAGGATAGGGACATTGACTATTTATTGCCTATGAGCAATAACAGAGATATCGATATTATGAATATCTGAAAAAAGCTGGATGTTATTCAGTAGCAAATTGGATCACCTGGTAAATTCCACCTTGCACAAGTGCAAAGAAAAGGCCAGAGGTAACAGCATTTGCTGCCAGATTCGGCCCACCCATACCGCTTATTAATGTAAACATGGCACCAGAACCAAAAGCTGCAACCATACTGCAATCACCAACCAACAAGCTAAATACACAGAAAAAATTATGAAAATTCAAACATCCATCCAAGCATGTGTATGTCATGGAACCTGCCGAATAAGGAATGATCAATGAGTAACAAAAATCGGTTCTAGTACGGAATCCCATAAAACATCCTACTTGAATCCAGGGTTGAGGTCCAAAACCTGAGGCTCAAAAGTCAGAATCCTCAGAGTTTGTGCTTGAGCCTACACTTTTAATCTCGTAGGCAAGCTCGGGCCTTAATATGATAGTTTGATTATGTGCCCTCTATCTTCACAAGTTCTTCAATGATTCACCTCAATACAGTATGTTTGACTGGAGATAATTTCATTTACATCCAAAAGGACAAACCATCTAAAACCATATTGCAGGTAAACGGGAGATTTAGAGTATAAGCTAAATATCTCATGATTGAGATGTGACAAGAAAAAAATAAAATAGATCACATTTTGAATTGTTCTCCATTGTGATGCAAGAGCAGTTGTTATTGATTGGTTAGCATACTGTAATCGAATAAGAAATCCACTACATAAGCTACCATGATACTTTGACCCCTCACTGTCGGGAACCAATGAAAAAGAATACAGCTTCAATGAACTCTACTCAAATTCATTAGTTATTTAACACAACCTTTTTATTTTCTAAAAACAACTTATAATTAGCTGAAACTACATAAAAAGGTAATGTTCTGGAAATACGGGACAGTTAAGTAACCAATTTTGATACTCATTCCCAAAAACAGGAAAAAAATGCTTGACTGACTTTCAAGAAAAAAATGTGTGAGGCGCTTTCTAATATCCGTGATCAGGCACAATCACAAACAAACAGGGGCTTGAGGCACATCAAATGCCAGTTACCATAATACATCACATGTATAGACATAAAGAAATATGTCTTTATTCAAACATAGCCAGACCTAGATTGAACATCCTCCTTGCCTCTCAATCTTTTCAAGACGCAAGAAATGCCAGCATTGGTGCCTGTCATGACAGCAAAATTGCGTGCTTGTACCAAAGGACCTCCTGCAAAAGCCTGAACACAAACATGACATGTAACCTTACACGTGTCACAAAATCTATCATGCACACGAGCATGTTAAGCAAAAGAACTCCACGATCAGTTAAATTTTGATAAAAGTAAACCAAATGCCATAAAACAAAATGCAGTATCCAAACCTATCAAATCAAAATTATGACCTTAAATTTCCATCATGAAATTCTTCTTTATAACGAATAAAAGGTTTCCTCATTATGACCTTCACCAAAATGCAGTATCCAAACCTATCAACTCAAAATCTTTGGAGTAAATATTTAGTTTAAAAGCTCGAGTCCTACATCAGAAATCCACAAAATTTGGAAAGCTTTATCAAACACTGAATAAAATCCATTTTAAAAAATTAGTTGAAGACAGGAAGGATTAGATATATAAAGCAACCGCATCGACCCTAAGTAATCAAGAATAGCAAGAAATCTCAGCACTGTAGAAAGGATATGTTCGCCATGCCATACATGGATGCAGAAGGTTCGTAGAAAATCAAGAATGAGTCGCAAAAGGTGCGGAAAAAGTTAGTCTTGAAGAAAATTTAATAACCCAAGATACACCCACAAAAAAATAATTTGAAGCAGACAAACCAATAAAAGAGTATATACGCATAAAAAAGCAAAGTAAAGCGATTGGGAGAGGAGAGGATTGAATTTTTTTTTTAAAAAAAACGGTAAAGGAACCTGAGCTTGTTTGAGAGACGCCATAGCTTCTGGATTGAGGCCGGCAGCGTTCGGCGGCGCAACCAAGGAGGAAACATCACCAGTGAGCGTTCCCATGAAACCACCGATGGCGGCTCCTTGGACACCGCTTGTGGTGGTTACGACTGCGGCTTCCACCGCCAACGACTGCTTCGCTAGCCAATCTTTGAATCTCGTCTCCACCTCCCTAAATTTGGCCTGCGCCAAAGCTATTGGATTCTGCTCCGCTTGCCCCGTGAAACCGCCGGCTCTGGTCGGAATTCCCAACACCATAACTCCTTGCTTACTTTCGCCCATATTCTACGAATCAATGAGAAGAGACTGGACGGCAATCGGATAACACGAAAAAAACCCACAATTAGGGTTTTCAAATTTATGACCGTAACACGTGGTTTGAGAGCAATTATTATCTGAGAAAGAAAAACAATCAAATTTTGATTGTCGTATTGTTTAAAAAATTCGAGTAAATTATTTTTGTGTAATGAAATTCTATGAGTGTTTTATTTTCTTGTATTTATATTATATTATTAAATTTGAGATTTTTAAAATAATTATTTTAGAAGATATTAAAATATTTAATTTTATAATTATCTTCTTAATATATTAAAAACTTCCTCAAGTTATCCTATATTTTACATAGAAAAAATTTAAAACAAAATATTCCTTTTAGATCGAACAACTCTTCTAAATTGAAAATAATTTCGTGTTAATTATTTAATATTATTTGATAAAATTAAATAATACTAATAATAATAATAACATATGCAATACGTGTGTATCTTTTACTAGTATAAACATATGTTTTATAACAATTTTAATTATGTGAAAATTTAGTTGCTTGATAATGAAAATTAAGGAGTAAATATATTTGAAATTGGAGCAAAGTATTTCATTATGTATTAACACCATAAGTCAATTATAATTTTTGATGAAGTGATTGATGCTTGATCCAAAAACATTTATTTGAAAAATATATCCAAATTATTTATACAAAAGTGAACAATTTTATAATATAAAAATACAAAATGATAGAGTCTGTCCAAAACAAGTCAACATAAGAAATTTACATTCAAAAAGAATCCAAATAAATCAAACCATTCAAATACAAACATCATAAATCTGTAATTCTGTTAATGCCAAAAAATATGGATAAATAGCATTTATTCAATAATTAGTCTCCTAATTACGAGCAAACAATAACAACTGAAAATAATATTAATCAGAAGGCTTTCAGGTACATTTTTGGCAATTATGTACATTGTTACCTTGAGAAAAGCCATTTCACTAATCAATCCTAAAACATTTAATGAATAAACATAAGAAAAAACAAAATTAGAACGAATCATATAATAAACAAAAAAAAAATTCATTGGGGAGAGGCAGAATAATTTAAGTATTCGAATTCCCTTAAACAAATTATTTGTTCACTTTATTTTAAGTTTTATCACAAAATATCTTATGAGATAATCTCACGGATCAATTTTATAATATGGATCTACGGCCCGATTTGACTCATGAAAAAATATTAATTTTTACGTCAAAACTATTATTTTTATTACAAATATGGACTAGATCGACTCGATTCACGATTATAGATTTGTAAGACTGTCTCATAAGAGACATACTCTAATTTTTAATATATGCTTTGAACACAATTTAATTACTTATCATGTATGCTCCCAGTTCCATAGTTGTCTTATTTGCTATATCATTCATCAATCACCAATTTTTTTTGTATAATTGTGAGTTCACACATGTTCGTGTAATTTATGATATCTTTGTTCCACTTGAGAAAAATTAAAGATTTAAAATGAGTTTATAATGAGATATAATTGACTTGTATAATAACTTGTATTAACATTTTAGTAAAGCGAGCACAAATACAAAATAGTTGTTATAGATGTTGATTGTATAGTTGCAGAAGTGTAGAACTGGAACCAATGATTGACAAAATGGTATCATAGACGATTAATCACCAGCAGAAACATCGAAAAATAATTATCATACATGATAAAATGTTACATTGTGATAGCCACATATTGAACATGTGGGGCAAAGTTCTCCCCACTGAAGTCATCTTTTTAACTTTTAGGAGCCATTTTAAAAAATTCTCAGCACTGGTGGTTCGAAATCCACCTCTTGAACTTGTAGAAGTCATCTTTAAATTCTCAGTGTTGGTGGATCGAGGGTCAGACCGCGACAGACCATCGCCTTATGAAGGAGAGTAATTGTAATATTTTTGTCCCACATTGTAGAGTTCAAGATTTAAAATAAGTTTATAATGAGATACAATTGATTTTTTTATAGGAAATTGAGTAAATAATTTTTGTAAAATAAGGACGAACACAAAGTAGTTGTTATAAAAATTATTGTACAATCGTGCGAGTGCATGCCTGGGCACGAGACTTGAAACTATTCACCTGTTTCAGCATCTACCACACTTGGAATATTTCCAAGTCGTTCAACTAATCGATATTGAAAAAAAAAAAAAAAAATCGTTTCTTCACTTGCTAACCCAAATAAGAAGCACTAGCAATCTGCTACAACGATCCTGTCAAATAATATATAATTTTTTTTTTTGTAAAAAATGTGTAAAAAACATATCTCAATAATTTGTATATTAAATTACCATCAACGTTACATGGGGTGGGAACCAGGGGATAAAAGGAAAAAATTGATTGTTTAATAATTAATAAAAATATTAATTTTTAAAATAAATGTGGTAAGCTAGCCCAGCTATGGATAATTAAAAATGCAACCGGATTGGGACGATCAGCTCCATCTGCTGGATTTCATTATATTGCTTATATGACCATTGAACCTTTCTGCCTCACATCCTTTAGTACTTAACTCAGAGGTTCCTATTAATATTTGTAAAAGGAACATATGGTTAGTTATTTCTTAAATTCACGGATTGAGAAATCCAAACCTTTCTTGTTTGGGTTTAAAACATAATTTTTCTTCTTCTTTTTTCGATCTGGATATTCAACTGTCTCTCATTGATTTTATGATATTTTTTAACAAATTACATGTGAAAGTACATATATTTTTCATGTAATTTTTTTACTGTTTCAGTACAGAGGTATGACATGCTATTACATATAAAAAGCAGAGACAAGAACAGATATTGTTAAGATTTGGAAGGGTAATAGCTTGGTTGAAGATGAAGCCATTCTTGAAATCTTGCCATGATCTCCTTCTCCAATTCGTGGAGCCGTCGATTCGCCATCGATCCTCCTCATCCTGCATCAAAAAGACAATACATTCTTTAGCAAATGCTAGGTTCTGTATTCTCCAAGATATATATATATATATATAGCATCCACTAAAATTTTGAACCCACAAGAATAAAAAAACCAAGGGGGTCGATTTAACGTAAGTATCCATTACCCATTATTAGGGCAGAATATGATGGCATATTCCAAAGCTTTGCATGTGAAGGTGCTGGTTCCATCATCGAAAGCATAGCTATAAGCTCTAGGACAGGCTCTCTTGAATATCCCCGAATAGAAAGATGGCCTGCATGTTGACGGATTTGCATACTCTCCACTGCAACAATACTCGTCTAGCCTGAACGCGTCACATGCGCTCCTACAAGCCACAATCCCTCCATCTTCATTACTGCCAATCACTTGAAGTTCTTTAGGACAACCTGATGATCAGTTCATTCCATTGTAGAGTTTTTAACCAAGATAAATGATAGAAAACATTTGTTGCACAAAGTTTAACATCTGGGAAGTGGGCCACTAATGGTTTTCATACTTCAACCAATAAACCAAAAGTTCCTTTCAGGCAAATCAGATAGCTAAATTCATAATTACCCATATTTATATCTGCTAGACAGCCTGTGGCGTTGCATCCGATTTGAAACCCTCTTGGTGCAGCAACTAATGGCAGGTTGTATCCATCAACGATGCTAACATCGTAGAAATCTCTGTCTTCTCCGACTCCGAGGGTTATCTCAAATAATGAAGCCGGTGGTGTGGCTCCAAGGCCATCACATTCCAGTCTTCCTCCACAGTCTCCAGTCTCGCAGGACCCAGTACCTGTTTCATCAAATATGCAGCCAGTCCTAGCCCAGATCCGACCAGACCATCCCGGAACGCTTGGAATGGCGATACCCTGGCCTGAATCCAACTGAACCCTGTGGCTGGAAGCTGTGGGGTACCTGAACCGGCTAGAGTCCCTGGCCAAATCGTGAAAGGGCAATTGTTAACAAGTGTAAAGATGCAAGAGAAAGAGTCAATGAAGAAGGAAAAGATGATGAAAGAAGTGAGAAGCTCGCAAGATGCCATGAGTAGTGGAAAACAGGCCGGCTACATATTTGTATCGTACCATGATCAAGAATTCAACGGAGGAACTTCGACAAGCAAAATCATAAATCATTACGTTGCTTTGCAGACTTAATCAGCCGCAATATTCAGAATTTGGGTTTAGCATTTCTTTTCTTTTGTCTTGAATGGACTGTGTGGGAAGCTACCTCTGAAATAAGAAATAAGAATGGAGATAGGAATATACTTGGACCATCTTGGTTAAAATGCATAGGGAATACCCGTTGAAAAGGCTACCCTAAGATTCCCTGTTACATCATAAATACAGATGAACTTTTGTAGACATTCAACAAACTCGGAACAGTTTTGTCCCCATTAATGCAGTGGGACAAAAATCCTCGCTATATCGAAAAACCACTCTCTGTATACAGAAAATCGCCAGTACCGCAAATTTACGAACATAAAATATGTAGGTGCCAACGGTTTCTACAACTACATGAATTATTGCTCCACGCATTTAAAGACACAAAACAACTTCTACGTAGGTAGAAAATTGAACCCATCATTTAGAAGTACTCGTTTTCAATAGGGCAGAGAGGTTGGCTCCCAGCAACTCCACTTCCCCAGTATGAAATTAGTAAATTTGTTGAACAATAATATATGACACACTACGGGATACCCCATATTAAAATGTAACAAATAACGTCAGCCTACTAAACTAACAACGAGTGCAGAAGACCGGTGCAGAACACAACGTACTAAAATTAAGCCAACTTGAGAAATGTCCAATGGATTCGGATAAAGATACAATTTTTAAATTTACGAAGTTTAAAAATGTAATCAAGGTAAGCAGTATCAGTCATCACATGTAATCCTAGACCATTCTAGAGCTACAAAGTTGTTATCGCATTTGCTTCCTGAGACGTGATCGAAGCATCATCCCCATTTAATTTCCAGAGCCATAAAAAATCCAGTGTCCGTAGGCCCGATAGGAGTTCACAAAGAAAGAGGTGGTAACAGGATAGCAACCAAATCAGTCACATTGCTAAGCTAAAGGATGGCTTCAAGGCAAACAGAAGCATATGACTCTGGAGCTCAAATTCCTTTCACAGTTTTGTGACAGGTGATGTCATAGCTCTGTCAAATGAACATCTTCATCATATAATGGGAGAGCACATGTACTTGCCATGTTGTTGGAATGTTTATGACAGGTGAATGACATAGCTTGGCCAGATGAACAGCATCATACAATGGGGAGCACACGTACTTGCCATGTTGGAATGTTTGTGACAGGTGATGAGTCATGAGTGGCATGGCTCGGACAGATGAACATCTTCATCATATATTGGGGAGCACATGTACTTGCCATGTTGGAATGTTTGTCACAGGTGAATGGCATAGCTCGGACATATGAACATCATCATATAATGGGAGTACTTGCCATCGTGCTGGAATGTATGAACCACAAGCTAAAAAGCCAGCTCTTGATTGGAGTAATAGATTGACCGGTAAAACCCCACATGCTCCTGAACCGCAATTCATGGAAGAGAAATATTGTTTCTCCTGCACGACAGAAGAAAGGGAAATGAATTAGAACCTTTTCAAGATATGAAACACATTACTCATATTTCATCAAGACGGAAATTATATATGAAACTCTCCTGTGTGGTACATGTTTTAGCTCCTGCAAAAACAACATAAATTTAAGAATACAAGTGTAGAGCAACTGGAGAAAAATTATAAATAATTAAAGAAATAAATAAAACTAAAACAGAAATAGATTATTTGGTTCCTCCTTGACCTGCAATACAAGGGAAAACCAAAAAAAGGTAAATCAGATGTCCTTCCCGTGAAAAATAAAAATAAAATCCCTTCCTCCTAAACTGAAATGAAATCAACCTGTGTAGAAAATATCAATGATCCACAGTGAATTCGAAATAATAAGTTCTTCGTAAAGCTAAAATGCAAAACAATATAGAAACAAACACCAGATAAAACATATATAAGAATATGCATCTGAATATTATTAAGGAAATAAATGAACTGGGAAAGGAAGAAACAAAAGAAATGATCCACAAACACAATACTTACAACGCGGCACAAGTAAGATAAAGAAAGATGAGCAATTATAATCACAGTTAGCGGTGCAGGATCAAATAGAAATGCTAAGAAGACTGATAGAAATCATTCTCGTCAAACCGCAAGCTGTGATACACAATATATGCAGCTCAAACGCCAAACTAAGTCCATATGGATATAGGATCAATAATTTCCTAGGATACCGAGTCTTATGAAATTGGAACAGCTACAACTCAAATGAGGAAATAAACATTAAAGTTTTCCAACATAAAGGAGGACAGATAGTAAGTTCTGCCACTGAAGTACTCAATGAGTTCCTTGGTTCATAACTTGTCCTAGTGGAACTAAACTTGAAGTGTAAAAATGACGACGACTGATTCAAACTATAAGTTATAACATCTAGCTCATATCCATGCCATCACCAATCTGGCTGCAGATGGGGCTAACAGCAGAAAATGATCTCTCAAAAGGGGAGGGATGACACTGTGCATCCCTTCTGCGCTTAAAAGTGCAGCTCTCTGTGGGATCATTCTCAGCATCGAGCTTCCTCCGAACACCTTTCACAGCCTGTTGCTCAACTGGAGTCAAAGGAAAAATCTGCTTGCTCACTCTGCAGAGGGAGCTATGGTTATCATACAAAATTCTTTGGTTACAGTTTTTGTCACAAATATGTGTCAGCCCAGTTATTCTGCAGCGGTAAATCTTCCCACAAACATGTTCATTTTCACATTTCCAGTCACACTTGTGAACAGGATTTGGCCCATCTTGGCCAAGAATACTCGACAAATAAATAACATTTGTAGGAACAGCAACCATAGATTTGCCAAATACCTCCATTGCTTTAGTTAAATGTTAGTTCCTCCGAACCCCGATTTATAAAAGAGTTCTGCACATCCAAAACAAGATGACTTGTCAAATTGGATGGAGCTCAAATTCCACGAGTCTCTTTTTCAGAGAATGAACTTTAAGCGTCCCACGAATCGAAAAGTCCACGTGAACTACATGCATGCAAATTATTAAATTTCTTTGGTATTTTATTAAATTGTTTTAAAGACTTAAATGCATTTTTATTTCATTAATTTGTGTTTAAATATTTTTATGCATTTTATGCATAATTCATTCATGGTAGAATTTACTTTATGAAATTTTAAAGGTTTATGGATTATAAATATTTAACTTGAATTTCGCGCTCGAACGAGGAACGGAGGTCGGAGAATTATCAGAAAAAATTATTTTATTACACGATTAATTTTTATTAATTAATATAAGATGTTTTAAATGTATTTTTCAAGAATTGAGATTTATTGGATATTTTTAGCCGCAAGATTTTAATTTTTAACGATACGTATTTTTTATCGAATCGGGGGACTTTTTGAGGGTTCGGCTAATGTTTTGAAAACTTTCCAACACGAAATATTTTTCGGTAGTGTGTTTGGATTTAATGGGCCTACTTTTAAGTTTATTGGGTTTAAACTCTTTTGATTTAAAATAAAAGATAATTAACTTAATTGTTAACAACTTAATTATTATATAATTGACCCACAACCATAACAACTGCTTTC
This sequence comes from Primulina tabacum, assembly GCF_025594145.1. Lineage (NCBI taxonomy): Eukaryota > Viridiplantae > Streptophyta > Magnoliopsida > Lamiales > Gesneriaceae > Primulina > Primulina tabacum. Next base: position 25,646 of record NW_027459774.1, on the reverse strand, counting down.
ACCTACCGACAACCCCTCTCCCCTTCATTATTTCATGGGTTCCAGCAGCTATTTTCATGGTTATATAAGAGAAAGCTTCGGCCATGGTTGTTTTTGCAAAAGAAAGTTTCCGGCGCCTCCTCGTTACTCTTTTCTTCATCGTTTTTGCGTAGGAATCATCAAAGGCACGCCCCGTACTTTTATTTCTGCATCATTTACGTCATATACATGCTGTTATGTTTTTATTTGGTCTGAAAGTCTCGATCCAACGAGTTACAAGGAGATTTTTCGGTTTTGCTACAAGTATATGCATTTCTTGTTTCTACCACTCACATTTCCACGTTTTCTGCAAAGGGATGGCTGTGATGTGTTGTTGCTGGTGGGTTAGTTTCGTTGAGCATACTGTCAACAGGTTGGAATACTTGGAGTGCTGGTCTTAGAGAGAGCCGATAGGAGTTTGGCTTTAGGTTGTCTTAAATTTTGAGGATATCGCGTGAATGGTTGGAGCCGGCGGTACAAGGGGCGATCCAAGGCTTAAACCAGGCCATGTGGGGTCTGAGTCATGGCTGAGGATGGCTCGAACACTGCTGGAGCCACCCATGAAACCGATCGAGCGAGCTTAGGAGAAAGAGTCGCTCTTTGTGCTTCTTGAGGATGAGCGGTCGATCGCGATTTCCAGCTTGCATGGAGGCGGGTCCGTGGGTCAGGTAGGTTCTTTAGGGTCTAGGTCCATGGTAGGCTAGTTCAAGGCTGGTGCGAGCTGGTGCGAGCATGGGGCTGGTGGAGTTCGGTTGGTGCTTTGAGGACTTGATAAGAGGATAGCTGAAACAGACCAGCAACTTTTATGTACTTTCAGAGATGTTTAAGGGCTGTCTTGATGGTTTTAGGACCTTTTTAGTGTTTATAATGGGTGGTAAAAAGTTGGGAAAAATTTGGTTGAGTTTCGGATCGATTCGAGTTAAAATCGGGACCACGGTTTAAGTTTTAAAACAATTCGGTTAAGTTATGAAATGGACTCGATTTTACGTCTAGGGATGCTTTTAAAAATGTTTTGGGACATTTTAAGGAGTTTGGTAAGTTTCGGATCAAAATAATAAGTTTTGGATTTATCCAGGATTTAGTCGCCTCACGAAATGTTAATTAAAGAATTAATTGAAACGCCTAGATTTAAGCTTAATAAAATTATGGAAAATTATATTTAAGCTCAAATAATTATTAGAAGTCTAAGTTTTTAATTTGAGAATTTTATGCTAAGGTTTGGTTTAATACGGGATTAAAGCGCATTAATATGTTATATTTAAAGATTAATTTAAAAGTCATCGATTTAAGCCAAATAAAAATATGAGAAAATTTATTTAGGCTTAAATAATTATTTGAGACATGTTAGAGTCAATGGAATTATGAAAATGTCAAAAACGTGAAATTTTACGTCTAGGGACAAAATGGTAATTTTTGGGTTTCCCGGGGCAAAATGATCATTTTACACCCGGGGTGAGATTTTGGTCCTGGCAACGCCCTGAGCACATTTTATCATGATTTAAATGTTTATGCATCACGTTCAGGATTTTTATGTAATTACGATAAATACGTTGCATGCTGGTTTAAAGGAAAAATTACGTATATGCATGATTTTATTAAGTGATGAATATGATGACACGTTTTGAAGGAAGTGATTTAGTTGTGACTAATACGATGACACGATGACATGATGATATGATTGGAGATATCGTGAGAAAAAAGGCCCAGGGGGAGCCCGTTTATGGGAGAAGGCCCAAGAGGGAGCCCGACGATCGTATTTTCATTGACATGATATGATGATATGATAGGCCAAGGCCCAGTTGACGGGTGAGAGTGTCGCTGGTGTCCCCGCCGCCCAGTACTGTGGTTACACGTAGATGGATCCATCGACTTGCATGGTGAAATGATGATACGAAAGTCACAGCTAATGAACTGAATTCAATAAAAATGAAAATGTTTACTTATACGATGATATGAGATGACATGCTTTGTCACGACATGATTTTACACGAGACGTTGATGTTCATGTTTTTAAAGTTCATGAAAGATATGTTTACGTATATGATGATATGAGATGACATGCATTGACACGACATGATTTTACACAAGACGTTGATGTTCATGTTTTTAAAGTTCATGAAAGATATGTTTACATATATTATGATATGAGATGACATGATTTGACATGACATGATTTTACACAACACATTTACATTATGCTTTTAATTTCATGAAAGATATGTTGAGTATGATATTTTTCACTGCTGTGTGCTAGGTATATGTACTTGTTATTAACGGTGCAGGTGTGTTGAGTCTTTAGACTCACTAGGCGTGTGTGATGCAGGTGAGCTTAGTGATGAGGAAACTGGAGGTGTCGAACTCTGAGTAGACAGATCTGGTAAGGTGACATGACCCGAGGACCGCACGTTTTCCGCATTACGATTTATGAGATTGAGAGGAGATGAATATTTTCATACGTTGCTGATTTTAAGAATTTTATACGTTTATGTTTACGTATGATTTTAGACGAGTTGAGTTATTTTAAACTGCGCTATTTTTACTGACAAATATTTAAGATCATTTTTTTAAATGTTATATTTTTCTATTACGATTTTTACTCCTTTACGTTTACGTTTGATGTTGTTCATTTTAAACTGTGATATTTTTATTGTAAAATAAAGACGATTATTTTAAATGATATTTGAAAAATGTGAGCTTTAATGTTATTTCGAAAATGCGAGCTTTTATTTAAAAAAAAAGTCCAGTAGAAATTTAAAAATGAGTGAGACGTTTCAGTTGGTATCAGAGCAAGGGTCCTGTATAGGGTTGTGCCACCGCCAGCTTCTGTCGCTCAGTCTTCAAGCCTCAAGTCCGTAAGCTTTTATGATTTAAATGTTTTAATGCTATCACTTGCATTTTACATGATATATGCTTTACAGTATATGTTTATTTGTCGTTATGTTTTGAGATTAGATACTTTAAAATTTTTATGCATGTTCCGACATGAAATGAGAAATTATATAATTTTCATGCATGCTGGCTTTTTGGTGGAATTGGACATGAATAAGAATTTTTGCTTTTAGGCATTAGGAAAGGTTAGAAATAGATTGTCTATATTGATTTTTGGTTACTAGTACTGATGTTCTACTTTTTGGATCATAAGTTAATCTCGAAGATTATGGATGCTTTTGGGGCATGTATGTTTTCTAAGAAAAATATTGATGGTTCATGGTTACTAGTTGAATTAATTTTTAGGATTTCATGTAAGGAATAAAGAATCGAAGACTATGACGATTTTTGAAAGTATTAAAACGTGAAATTTATTTAGGATGCATGCTCTATATAGTGAGATTTAAGGATTGAATTGCATGAATTGAGATATTTAAGGACCTAATTGTAATAATCAATAATTGAGGACTTAAGTACAAAAATAAAATTCTAAGGGGCTATTTTTGAATTAACCAAATTTTGGGATTAAATTCTGAGTTTCGGTAATTTTAAGGTTTAATGAGACTGAAATTGAAAATTTTTATGGCGACAAAAATGGAAATCGAAGAGTCATATCATAGGGCCAAAAATGTAATTTTCGAGTACTTTAAGGGCCAAATTGCAAATTCTGAGTTTTTGAGGATTAAATTCGAACTTTTGAAGAACTCCTGGGTCAAATCAGTAATTTTTCGAAGATACGGGAGTTGATTTTGGGTTGAATAAGTTTAAAATTTTCGAGCTTTATGATACGGAAAACCTATAAAATGAAATTAGAAACACCAAGGAATTATGGATAATTGTTGAATTTTCGATATTAAAGACAAATTGGATAATATTCGAGGAAAGTAAGAATTAATTTTACAATTTTTGAGAACTTTTGGGACTTAGTTAGCCATAAGTGAGAATTGAATGGTTTAAATGATAGGAATTTTCGGTGCTTTAGGCTTGAAGTGAATTTAGAACTTTTAGATATCTGAGTTATAAAGTTATAGGGAATGTTAATCAAGGACATTGTAGGATGAATCAATATTGAGCTTGAAAATTTAAGCGTTGGTGAATTAATGTTGTGGCAAATTAAGAATTTAAAGTGATGACGATTTAAGGTAAAGTTGATCAATTAGTTAAGTTAAAAGATTAGACATTAAGTTAACTTATTTTTCGGAGCTTAAAGTTTGATGTATCATAAGTTTTACTCATGATCTTATCAGTTAAGATTATACCGTGAGGGAATTTAAATTTTTTCTAGAAAGTTGGATATAATTGATGGTTAGGTTATTTGATAGACGCATGTAAGAATTGAGGTAGATACCTTGTCTTGAGGAATTTTTGTAAGTCCTGAAGAAACTTGGGAATAAGTAAATATGTGTGTTGGAATTATGTTATCCAACACTATTTGGGTTGCGTAAGTTTGAATTTCAAATTTAGGGGATATGTGCTCATACGAAAATTTCGGGTGAAATAAAAACAAAAGGGAATTAGTTGTGTTCAACATAAGTTATCAATGGACGAATGTTAAGATTTTTATCGAGTAAGAAATCTAAAACCTTGATATGGGGATTCTAGAACTCTACTGGTTATAAGTGAAGTTGATTTATTAAAATTATTCTAAGGCTACCATGGGATGACTTGATAAGTTTTATACGCTAGTATGTATTAAGCATTGAGGATACGTAAGAATGCGACATTCGTTTCAATGAGGAAAGTCCAAAGCCCTTAGGCCTCAACTATATTGTAATTGGAAAAAAAATTAGTTTAAGCATGTAATTGAGGCTAGAAAGATTTTATTATTTAGGTAGAAGATCGGTATCGTATATTTTGGGTTTTATGGATTAACACTACTCGAACTTAAGATTTGCAACAGCGTTGTATTGGGATGTACTTTTAAATAGTTAGGTTATGTAGGTTTGGTGCAGTAAGATAAATATTCGATTCAAGGATCTTAGTCTAATATTATTATGGGGTTGAGATAAGGTTTAACTTTTCAGTGTTTTACCCATGATAGAAGTCGATTAGAAAATTTTGGTGCTAAGATCTCCTAAGTCAAACTGCATGGATGCCAATGCTTGGATTTGAAGCTTTAACATATCTTGAGTTCAATAAATTTAAGAAAGGATGATGTTAAGATTTCAATATTGAAATATAATAGGTCAATAAACATCTTTGGTATATTATAAGGAAAGTAAGATGCGATAAGTTTGGACTGTCATTTCTAATATTGGGAATTGCGAGAAAAAAAAATCAAAATCAAAATTCGAGGACATAGTAGAATAAAACTAAGTCACTATAAATTGTCTTAAGTTGTGATTCACGGACGAGGATTTTTACAGGCAAAATAACTAGGATCAAAGAGACATAAGGAGATCTTAAAATTTATTATTTTATCAGAATATCGCCGCGGAAGGGTGGACCATTGGGATACTAGAACTAAGACTAAATTTTGTGATTATCAAGGATAAGCGAATTTCGGGGACGAAATTCAATTTAAGGGTGGGAGATTGTAACGTCCCAAAAATCGAAAAGTCCACTTGAACCACATGCATGTAAATTGTTAAATTTCTTTGGTATTTTATCAAATTGTTTTAAAGCCTTAAATGCATTTTTATTTCATTAATTTGTGTTTAAATATTTTTATGCATTTTATGCATAATTCATGCATAGTAGAATTTATTTTATGAAATTTTATAGGTTTATGCATTATAAATTTTTAACTTGAATTTTCGCGCTCGAACGAGGAACGGAGGTCGGGGAATTATCAGAAAAAATTATTTTATTACACGATTAATTTTTATTAATTAATATAAGATGTTTTAAATGTATTTTTCAAGAATTGAGATTTATTGGGTATTTTTACCCGCAAGATTTTAATTTTTAATGATACGTATTTTTTATCGAATCGGAGGACTTTTTGAGGGTTCGGCTAATGTTTTCAAAAACTTTCCAACACGAAATATTTTTCGGTAGTGTGTTTGGATTTAATGGGCCTACTTTTAAGTTTATTGGGCTTAAACTCTTTTGATTTAAAATAAAAGATAATTAACTTAATTGTTAACTACTTAATTATTATATAATTGACCCTACAACCATAACAACTGCTTTCACCTACCGACAACCCCTCTCCCCTTCATTATTACATGGGTTCCAGCATCCATTTTCATGGTTATATCAGAGAAAGCTTCGGCCATGGTTGTTCTTGCAAAAGAAAGTTTCCGGCGCCTCCTCGTTGCTCTTTTCTTCATCGTTTTTGCGTAGGAATCATCAAAGGCACGCCCCGTACTTTTATTTCTGCATCATTTACGTCATATACATGCTGTTATGTTTTTATTTGGTCTGAAAGTCTCGATCCAACGAGTTACAAGGAGATTTTTCGGTTTTGCTACAAGTATATGCATTTCTTGTTTCTACCACTCACATTTCCACGTTTTGTGCAAAGGGATGGCTGTGATGTGTTGTTGCTGGTGGGTTAGTTTCGTTGAGCATACTGTCAACAGGTTGGAATACTTGGAGTGCTGGTCTTAGAGAGAGCCGATAGGAGTTTGGCTTTAGGTTGTCTTAAATTTTGAGGATATCGCGTGAATGGTTAGAGCCGGCGGTACAAGGGGCGATCCAAGGCTTAAACCAGGCCATGTGGGGTATGAGTCATGGCTGAGGATGGCTCGAACACTGCTGGAGCCACCCATGAAACCAATCGAGCGAGCTTAGGAGAAAGAGTCGCTCTTTGTGCTTCTTGAGGATGAGCGATCGATCGCGATTTCCAGCTTGCATGGAGGCGGGTCCGTGGGTCAGGTAGGTTCTTTAGGGTCTAGTCTAGGTCCATTGTAGGCTAGTTCAAGGCTGGTGCGAGCTGGTGCGAGCATGGGGCTGGTGGAGTTCGGTTGGTGCTTTGAGGACTTGATAAGAGGATAGTTGAAACAGACCAGCAACTTTTATGTACTTTCAGAGATGTTTAAGGGCTGAGTCTTGATGGTTTTAGGACCTTTTTAGTGTTTATAGTGGGTGGTAAAAATTTGGGAAAAATTTGGTTGAGTTTCGGATCGATTCGGGTTAAAATCGGGACCCCGGTTTAAGTTTTAAAACAATTCGATTAAGTTATGAAATGGACTCGATTTTACGTCTAGGGATGCTTTTAAAAATGTTTTGGGACATTTTAAGGAGTTTGGTAAGTTTCGGATCAAAATAATAAGCTTTAGATTTATCCAGGATTTAGTCGCCTCACGAAAGGTTAATTAAAGAATTAATTGAAACGCCTTGATTTAAGCTTAATAAAATTATGGAAAATTATATTTAAGCTCAAATAATTATTAGAAGTCTACGTTTTTAATTTGGAAATTTTATGCTGAGGTGTGGTTTAATTCGGGATTAAAGCGCATTAATATGTTATATTTAAAGATTAATTTAAAAGTCATCGATTTAAGCCAAATAAAAATATGGGAAAATTTTTTTAGGCTTAAATAATTATTTGAGACATGTTAGAGTCAATGGAATTATGAAAATGTCAAAAACGTGAAATTTTACGTCTAGGGGCAAAATGGTAATTTTTGGGTTTCCAGGGGCAAAATGGTCATTTTACACCCGGGGTGAGATTTTGGTCCTGGCAGCGTCCTGAGCACATTATATCATGATTTAAATGTTTATGCATCACGTTCAGGATTTTTATGTAATTACGATAAATACGTTGCATGTTTGGTTTAAAGGAAAAATTACGTATATGCATGATTTTATTAAGTGATGAATATGATGACACGTTTTGAAGGAAGTGATTTAGTTGTGACCAATACGATGACACGATGACATGATGATATGATTGGAGATATCGTGAGGAAAAGGCCAAGAGGGAGCCCGTTTACAGGAGAAGGCCCCAGAGGGAGCCCGACGATCGTATTTCCATTGACATGATATGATGATATGATAGGCCAAGGCCCAGTTGACGGGTGAGAGTGTCGCTGGTGTCCCCGCCGCCCAGTACTGTGGTTACACGTAGATGGATCCATCGACTTGCATGATGACATGATGATACGAAAGTCTCAGCTAATGAACTGAATTCAATAAAAATGAAAATGTTTACTTATACGATGATATGAGATGACATGCTTTGTCACGACATGATTTTACACGAGACGTTGATGTTCATGCTTTTAAAGTTCATGAAAGATATGTTTACGTATATGATGATATGAGATGACATGATTTGACATGACATGATTTTACACAACACGTTTACATTATGCTTTTAATTTCATGAAAGATATGTTGAGTATGATATTTTTCACTGCTGTGTGCTAGGTATATGTACTTGTTATTAAGGGTGCAGGTGTGTTGAGTCTTTATACTCACTAGGCGTGTGTGATGCAGGTGAGCTTAGTGATGAGGAGACTGGAGGTGTCGAACTCTGAGTAGACAGATCTGGTAAGGTGACACGACTCGAGGACCGCACGTTTTCCGCATTACGATTTATGAGATTGAGAGGAGATGAATATTTTCATACGTTGCTGATTTTAAGAATTTTATACGTTTATGTTTACGTATGATTTTAGACGAGTTGAGTTATTTTAAACTGCGCTATTTTTACTGACAAATATTTAAGATCATTTTTTAAATGTTATATTTTTCTATTACGATTTTTACTCCTTTACGTTTACGTTTGATGTTGGTCATTTTAAACTGTGATATTTTTATTGTAAAATAAAGACGATTATTTTAAATGATATTTGAAAAATGTGAGCTTTAATGTTATTTCGAAAATGCGAGCTTTTATTTAAAAAAAAAGTCCAGTAGAAATTTAAAAATGAGTGAGACGTTTCAGTTGGTATCAGAGCAAGGGTCCTGTATAGGGTTGTGCCACCGCCAGCTTCTGCCGCTCAGTCTTCAAGCCTCAAGTCCGTAAGCTTTTATGATTTAAATGTTTTAATGCTATCACTTGCAGTTTACATGATATATGCTTTACAGTATATGTTTATTTGTCGTTATGTTTTGAGATTAGATACTTTAAAATTTTTATGCATGTTCCGACATGAAATGAGAAATTATATAATTTTCATGCATGCTGGCTTTTTGGTGGAATTGGACATGAATAAGAATTTTTGCTTTTAGGCATTAGGAAAGGTTAGAAATAGATTGTCTATATTGATTTTTGGTTACTAGTACTGATGTTCTACTTTTTGGATCATAAGTTAATCTCGAAGATTATGGATGCTTTTGGGGCATGTATGTTTTCTAAGAAAAATATTGATGGTTCATGGTTACTAGTTGAATTAATTTTTAGGATTTCATGTAAGGAATAAAGAATCGAAGACTATGACGATTTTTGGAAGTATTAAAACATGAATTTATTTAGGATGCATGCTCTATATAGTGAGATTTAAGGATTGAATTGCATGAATTGAGATATTTAAGGACCTAATTGTAATAATCAATAATTGAGGACTTAAGTACAAAAATAAAATTCTAAGGGGCTATTTTTGAATTAACCAAATTTTGGGATTAAATTCTGAGTTTCGGTAATTTTAAGGTTTAATGAGACTGAAATTGAAAATTTTTATGGCGACAAAAATGAAAATCGAAGAGTCATATCATAGGGCCAAAAATGTAATTTTCGAGTACTTTAAGGGCCAAATTGCAAATTCTGAGTTTTTGAGGATTAAATTCGAACTTTTGAAGAACTCCTGGGTCAAATCAGTAATTTTTCGAAGATACGGGAGTTGATTTTGGGTTGAATAAGTTTAAAATTTTCGAGCTTTATGATACGGAAAACCTATAAAATGAAATTAGAAACACCAAGGACTTATGGATAATTGTTGAATTTTCGATATTAAAGACAAATTGTATAATATTCGAGGAAAGTAAGAATTAATTTTACCATTTTTGAGAAATTTTGGGACTTAGTTAGCCGTAAGTGAGAATTGAATGGTTTAAATGATAGGAATTTTCGGTGATTTAGGCTTGAAGTGAATTTAGAACTTTTAGATATCTGAGTTATAATGTTATATGGAATGTTAATCAAGGACATTGTAGGATGAATCAATCTTGGGCTTGAAAATTTAAGCGTTGGTGAATTAATGTTGTGGCAAATTAAGAATTTAAAGTGATGACGATTTAAGGTAAAGTTGATCAATTAGTTAAGTTAAAAGATTAGACAGTAAGTTAACTTATTTTTGGGAGCTTAAAGTTTGATGTATCATAAGTTTTACTCATGATCTTATCAGTTAAGATTATACCTTGAGGGAATTTAAATTTTTTCTAGAAAGTTGGATATGATTGATGGTTAGGTTATTTGATAGACGCATGTAAGAATTGAGGTAGATACCTTGTCTTGAGGAATTTTTGTAAGTCATGAAGAAACTTGGGAATAAGTGAATATGTGTGTTGGAATAATGTTATCCAACACTATTTGGGTTGCGTAAGTTTGAATTTCAAATTTAGGGGATATGTGTTCATACGAAAATTTTGGGTGAAATAAAAACAAAAGGGAATTAGTTGTGTTCAACATAAGTTATCAATGGACGAATGCTAAGATTTTTATCGAGTAAGGAATCTAAAACCTTGATATGGGGATTCTAGAACTCTACGGGTTATAAGTGAAGTTGATTTATTAAAATTATTCTAAGGCTACCATGGGATGACTTAATAAGTTTTATACGCTAGTATGTATTAAGCATTGAGGATACGTAAGAATGCGACATTCGTTTCAATGAGGAAAGTCCAAAGGCCTTAGGCCTCAACTATATTGTAATTGGAAAAAAAATTAGTTTAAGCATGTAATTGAGGCTAGAAGGATTTTATTATTTAGGTAGAAGATCGGTATCGTATATTTTGGGTTTTATGGATTAACACTACTCGAACTTAAGATTTGTAACAGCGTTGTATTGGGATGTATTTTTAAATAGTTAGGTTATGTAGGTTTGGTGCAGTAAGATAAATATTCGATTCAAGGATCTTAGTCTAATATTATTATGGGGTTGAGATAAAGTTTAACTTTTAAGTGTTTTACCCATGATAGAAGTCGATTAGAAAATTTTGGTGTTAAGATCTCCTAAGTTAAACTGCATGGATGCCAATGCTTGGATTTGAAGCTTTAACATATCTTGAGTTCAATAAATTTAAGAAAGGATGATGTTAAGATTTCAATATTGGAATATAATAGGTCAATAAACATCTTTGGTATATTATAAGGAAAGTAAGATGCGATAAGTTTGGACTGTCATTTCTAATATTGGGAATTGCGAGAAAAAAAAATCAAAATCAAAATTCGAGGACATAGTAGAATAAAACTAAGTCACTATAAATCGTCTTAAGTTGTGATTCACGGACGAGGATTTTTACAGGCAAAATAACTAGGATCAAAGAGACATAAGGAGATCTTAAAATTTATTATTTTATCAGAATATCGCCGCGGAAGGGTGGACCATTGGGATACTAGAACTAAGACTAAATTTTGTGATTATCAAGGATAAGCGAATTTCGGGGACGAAATTCAATTTAAGGGTGGGAGATTGTAACGTCCCAAAAATCGAAAAGTCCACGTGAACCACATGCATGCAAATTATTAAATTTCTTTGGTATTTTATTAAATTGTTTTAAAGCCTTAAATGCATTTTTATTTCATTAATTTGTGTTTAAATATTTTTATGCATTTTATGCATAATTCATGCATGATAGAATTTATTTTATGAAATTTTAAAGGTTTATGCATTATAAATTTTTAACTTGAATTTCGCGCTCGAACGAGAAACAGAGGTCGGGGAATTATCAGAAAAAATTATTTTATTACACGATTAATTTTTATTAATTAATATAAGATGTTTTAAATTTATTTTTCAAGAAGCAAGATTTTAATTTTTAATGATACGTATTTTTTATCGAATCAGAGGACTTTTTGAGGGTTCAGCTAATGTTTTCAAAAACTTTTCAACACGAAATATTTTTCGGTAGTGTGTTTGGATTTAATGGGCTACTTTGAAGTTTATTGGAGTTAGACTCTTTTGATTTAAAATAAAAGATAATTAACTTAATTGTTAACTACTTAATTATTATATAATTGACCCTACAACCATAACAACTGCTTTCACCTACCGACAACCCCTCTCCCCTTCATTATTTCATGGGTTCCAGCAGCCATTTTCATGGTTATATCAGAGAAAGCTTCGGCCATGGTTGTTCTTGCAAAAGAAAGTTTCCGGCGCCTCCTCGTTGCTCTTTTCTTCATCATTTTTCCGTAGGAATCATCAAAGGCACGCCCCGTACTTTTATTTCTGCATCATTTACGTCATATACATGCTGTTATGTTTTTATTTGGTCTGAAAGTCTCGATCCAACGAGTTACAAGGAGATTTTTCGGTTTTGCTACAAGTATATGCATTTCTTGTTTCTACCACTCACATTTCCACGTTTTGTGCAAAGGGATGGCTGTGATGTGTTGTTGCTGGTGGGTTAGTTTCGTTGAGCATACTGTCAACAGGTTGGAATACTTGGAGTGCTGGTCTTAGAGAGAGCCGATAGGAGTTTGGCTTTAGGTTGTCTTAAATTTTGAGGATATCGCGTGAATGGTTAGAGCCGGCGGTACAAGGGGCGATCCAAGGCTTAAACCAGGCCATGTGGGGTATGAGTCATGGCTGAGGATGGCTCGAACACTGCTGGAGCCACCCATGAAACCAATCGAGCGAGCTTAGGAGAAAGAGTCGCTCTTTGTGCTTCTTGAGGATGAGCGATCGATCGCGATTTCCAGCTTGCATGGAGGCGGGTCCGTGGGTCAGGTAGGTTCTTTAGGGTCTAGTCTAGGTCCATTGTAGGCTAGTTCAAGGCTGGTGCGAGCTGGTGCGAGCATGGGGCTGGTGGAGTTCGGTTGGTGCTTTGAGGACTTGATAAGAGGATAGCTGAAACAGACCAGCAACTTTTATGTACTTTCAGAGATGTTTAAGGGCTGAGTCTTGATGGTTTTAGGACCTTTTTAGTGTTTATAGTGGGTGGTAAAAATTTGGGAAAAATTTGGTTGAGTTTCGGATTGATTCGGGTTAAAATCGGGACCCCGATTTAAGTTTTAAAACAATTCGATTAAGTTATGAAATGGACTCGATTTTACGTCTAGAGATGCTTTTAAAAATATTTTGGGATATTTTAAGGAGTTTGGTAAGTTTCGGATCAAAATAATAAGCTTTAGATTTATCCAGGATTTAGTCGCCTCACGAAAGGTTAATTAAAGAATTAATTGAAACGCCTTGATTTAAGCTTAATAAAATTATGAAAAATTATATTTAAGCTCAAATAATTATTAGAAGTCTACGTTTTTAATTTGGAAATTTTATGCTGAGGTGTGGTTTAATTCGGGATTAAAGCGCATTAATATGTTATATTTAAAGATTAATTTAAAAGTCATCGATTTAAGCCAAATAAAAATATGGGAAAATTTTTTTAGGCTTAAATAATTATTTGGGACATGTTAGAGTCAATGGAATTATGAAAATGTCAAAAACGTGAAATTTTACGTCTAGGGGCAAAATGGTAATTTTTTGGTTTCCAGGGGCAAAATGGTCATTTTACGTATATGCATGATTTTATTAAGTGATGAATATGATGACACGTTTTGAAGGAAGTGATTTAGTTGTGACCAATACGATGACACGATGACATGATGATATGATTGGAGATATCGTGAGGAAAAGGCCAAGAGGGAGCCCGTTTACAGGAGAAGGCCCCAGAGGGAGCCCGACGATCGTATTTTCATTGACATGATATGATGATATGATAGGCCAAGGCCCAGTTGACGGGTGAGAGTGTCGCTGGTGTCCCCGCCGCCCAGTACTGTGGTTACACGTAGATGGATCCATCGACTTGCATGATGACATGATGATACGAAAGTCTCAGCTAATGAACTGAATTCAATAAAAAAGAAAATGTTTACTTATACGATGATATGAGATGACATGCTTTGTCACGACATGATTTTACACGAGACATTGATGTTCATGCTTTTAAAGTTCATGAAAGATATGTTTACGTATATGATGATATGAGATGACATGATTTGACATGACATCATGATTTTACACAACACGTTTACATTATGCTTTTAATTTCATGAAAGATATGTTGAGTATGATATTTTTCACTGCTGTGTGCTAGGTATATGTACTTGTTATTAAGGGTGCAGGTGTGTTGAGTCTTTAGACTCACTAGGCGTGTGTGATGCAGGTGAGCTTAGTGATGAGGAGACTGGAGGTGTCGAACTCTGAGTAGACAGACCTGGTAAGGTGACACGACCCGAGGACCGCACGTTTTCCGCATTACGATTTATGAGATTGAGAGGAGATGGATATTTTCATACGTTGATGATTTTAAGAATTTTATACGTTTATGTTTACGTATGATTTTAGACGAGTTGAGTTATTTTAAACTGCGCTATTTTTACTGACAAATATTTAAGATCATTTTTTTAAATGTTATATTTTTCTATTACGATTTTACTCTTTTACGTTTACGTTTGATGTTGGTCATTTTAAACTGTGATATTTTTATTGTAAAATAAAGATGATTATTTTAAATGATATTTGAAAAATGTGAGCTTTAATGTTATTTCGAAAATGCGAGTTTTTATTTAAAAAAAAATGTCCTGTAGAAATAAAAAAATGAGTGAGACGTTTCAACGAAGATACAACTAAGCTAACAAGCTGTAGAAGACCCAAAAAAAAACTCTCAAATGAATTCAGATAACTACCATAATTCTTCTGCCGGTACAGCTTTATTCCTTGAGCCTCTATGAATGTATTTCACCTAATGATAAATAACGCAATACAGAATCATTCCTAACCCTCATTATTATTATTTATTATTTAATCGATATATTTAAGCTTTAACAACTGGTTTTTCATCACTTTAGTTCTCAGATTCTGGGGCAGCTTCCTCAATGGTTGCTTCCTCAATGGTTGCTTCCTCTTTCTTTTCCTCCACGGCGACAGCCTCGGTTGCTGCTGTCTCCTCCTTGGTGGCTTCTGGAGCTGGTTCAGACAGATCTACCAAAGTTTCTTACTTTTTCTCATCTCCATCTTTGTTTTCCCACGTAAATCAACGCGAAAAAACAGGAGGACTAAGAGTCAGTAATTTAATGATAAAGAGGAAGGTACAGAATATCTCTTATGTCTGTGATCAACAGAGGTGGAGGTGGTAGCACCCTCCATATATTTTCTTTGGCATTTGAATGATTTTATGATACACAATGTACAAATGTGTTTCGAGCCTGATATAGAATTCTAGCTTCCCTCCAAAAGCAAATCTCTGCTCGGTAACGCAAAGCAAAATAAGAAACTAGCCATGAGATACTCTTAAAAGTAAGTGACATGATCCATGTAGATTAAGAATGTTTACCTCTGGAACAGCCTCGGCCTCAGCCTTTTCTGGGACAGCCGGGGTCTCAGCAATAGCTGGGGCCTCAGCAGAGGCAGGTGCTTCAACAGGGGCGGGTGCCTCCTTGGTATCCAAGTCCTTGGGTTTGCTCGCGCAGCCTCCCATTATTATTATCGGGTTTGGTGGGACGATTGAGCTAAACGAGCAAAGAGGGTGGTGCACAAAAAGCTTTTGCTTACTTTAATGCACTTCTTTTTCCTTGTTTTTCGATATTGAGGCTGAATCTTGAAAAAGGAGAGGGTGGAGTTTATATAAGTGTGAAGATGTTGGTACATGGGAGCCAGTTTTTGGACGATCTTTTCGGCTGGTATATTGTTTGGAAAGTGGGAGTCCTTGTTTTAGAAGGTAGTTATTACGGTTGGAGGATGTTTTTCTTGTTCCAAAAATGATTTTCGTCGGACTTATGGCTCACAAATACTTTGCTTCATTTAGCCCTTTTTGGAATATATGCTAACAACTGAAATATGTGTGAATTAACTATTATTATACATAATATTGATGACGGTTTTATGCGTATTTTATTATCAAATAATGGTACCATATAATATAATGTCAACAACAGATGTGCCATTACTCGACTCACAATTCTTGATGTTCATAAATAAACTATGCATCAATTATGTTTGTTTTTGCAACAACAGATATCTTAAGGGAAATGGTGACCAGTTTTTTTAGAAACTGTTAGATGTTACTTTTTGTTGGCTTAATTTTTGAAGTTATTTTGATAAGAAATATACAACAAAATATCTCCTTCAATTATCTCCTTATCTCTAAAATTGTCATAAGCTGCATAACTGGGTTGTCTTCTTATAAAATTTTAAATTACAAGTGGTAAACGACTCCTCCCCCTGTAGCGTGGTCGGATGTAATTAGTTGGATTCCCGTGGCATTTTGGTATGTAATTTCCAGATTTGGTGGTCAGTTTGTACATATTAATGAACCAATATTTTGTCTGTTTAGCATCCTTTTGTTGCATTTTGATACAGCAGTTGAAGTATTAAAAAGTTAAAGATTTGTTCTTCGTATTAGCATATGAATGCCATCCTCTGCTGATGTAATATGATCGATATGTTTCACATGTCGACTTTAACATTATCTTACATCTGTATGTCTCTTTTTTCTTTCTATTGGCATATAGGCCTTTGTTCAACAACTAGAGAGCAGCAAAAGAATTTGACGCAACTTGAGCAAGAGCTCCAGCGAGCTACGCAGCAGGTTTTTCCTGTCTTCTTTTGTTCATTTTATAAACGTTCTCAGTTTTTTCTAAGACGCCCTTTTTTTTACTTAGTGAATGAGTTTTCGTTTGTTGAAGGGGGTATATATTTCAAGTTCAGGAGATCAAGCTCAATCAATTGGAGGAAATGGTGTGATCATCTCATATTGATCTCTGATGCTTAGGGAGGTGTTTCATTCAAATCTATCGAAGTGTTTTCTGCTAAATGTTTTCATGTTGCTGAAGAAGAAAAAGGAAATAACTCAAGAGGGCTGCATCATTTTTTTGAAAGGGGAAGTGGGTATATCATCACTAAAAATGTGGAAAATGAGTATCGACATAGGAGAATGGTCAAAAGGTTTGAGATTATAAATACCAAAAGAAAAGCAATTTAACCAAAGCAACCAAAATATGGAATTCTACCACCTTTTGCTTTAACATATAGATGGTGTGAAAAAAATGTGATTGCTTGCTCAGAGGCTGGATTCGGAACATATTAGATTGAATCTTTGTTCTATGTTTTTTCTGTCTCATTCTTTGAGCAACTTTTAGTTTCGTGAAAATATTAAAGTCATGTTTCTAGGTGCGTTTGACCTTTGATGTTGAATATGCACGGTGGCTGGAGGACCACAACTGGCGGATAGTGAGCTTAGAGGTGCTGTCAATTCACATGTTGGCGATGGTGAACTTCGCGTAATAGTGGAGGGAATCACTACATAATATGATGACATTTTTAGGTTAAAAGGGGATGCTGCAACAACCGACGTCTTTCATATTTTGTCAGGCATATGGAAGACACCTGCTGAAAGGTGTTTCCTTTGGCTTGGTGGTTTCCGTTCATCTGAACTTCTTAAGGTGTCACATTGGTTTATTTTAGTTTTTTGCGTATCCCCCTAGTTTCATCATTAAGATGAATTTCATTTGTACTGAATCCCTCCTTGTAAATGCCTGGAGCTTTAATTCATTTTGGTGTGTTTTCCGAAAAATATATAAATACATCTCCATTCAGTATTTGCATAATACCTGGTTGGTAGGATATCTGTTCAGGGAGAAAAAATTGCCCTCTTCTCCTATCATATTGACTATGTGGAACATCAATTAAGAAGAGTCGCTGGACCACTGTCTGGTTTAGAAGATTTAGTTTGCAAGCTACCATCTGCTACTTCGATTAAAATGACAAATATTTGGTTCTATACCATAACTGTGTAGACATCTGCTGTATCTTTAATTAAAGTGACAAGCATTGGTTCTATATCATAACTATGTAGATTATCGTGCTTTATCAGGAAAAATGAAATTTTAATCACCTATGTTTGTTATTTGTGGTTTTGGTCATCTAAGTTGTCAAATTTCAGTCTTAATCCTATATTTTTCTTTTTCATTAGGAGTATTGATGTGGAATTGTACAAGTGAGCATGGCATTGGTGTCAAATCAGCGTCACATCGAAAAAAATGATTAAAATTAAAAAAAGACGAATATAAATTTACTTCAAAGCACAAGTTTAAGAACATGAGAAGAAGAGTGTCAACTAATAAGAAGATAAAGTATGTCTGAATAGAAATGAGACAAATTAAGTCAGAACACAGAACTCGTTTTCCTCCATAAGATTCTAAATTTTTCTAAATCAATGTAGCACAATTGACTCAAATCAGGAGGTTATAATTTTCTTGAATATATGTTACCTTTATTTTTTATATGCTGTTTTTTTCTTGTATGTGAACCGCGTGATAATGTGTATTCTATCACCGCGTGATAATGTGTATTCCTGGTTGCAGCTTCTTATAAATCATTTGGAACCATTAACTGAGCAGCAGTTATTGGCCATGAACAATTTGCAACAGTCTTCTCAGCAGGCAGAAGATGCATTGTCACAGGGAATGGAGGCATTGCAACAGTCCTTGGCAGAGACGTTAGCCGCTTCTCTCTGCCCATCGAGTTCATCCGGAAATGATGCCAACTACATGGGTCAAATGGCCATGTCCATGGGAAAGTTGGGAACTCTCGAGGGCTTCCATTCGTCAGGTTTGACTTGTTATATACTTCTACTGAGAACATTAAACCTTTATCATGCTGCATGCATGGCAATTGCTTTTGCAATCTTATTTAGGTAAATAGGGGAATGTGTAGGACAAAAATACAGTATAGTTTTATAAAACCTATCTTTGGATCTATTTATCTATCTGTTTACCAAACATAAAGTTTATCGCACTTAATGCATGGAGAATGAGCACGAAATTATTTAAATGACCAGCAAAATAAGTTAGTTATTTAGCTGTAGTCTTTGTGCAAATATTCTTGTAGGGTGATAGTCTTCAACAACTTAGCGTTTAAGCAACGTGATTGTTGGTTTCAGGATGACAAATTGTGGCAACAGGCTCTCCAACAAATGCATCCTATACTGACAACTCGCCAGTCAGCTCGTGCCCTCCTTGCTATTAGCGACTATTTCTCTCGGCTTGGAGCTCTTAGCTCTCTTGGCTTGCTCGCCCTCGAGAGTAACATCATTTTCTAATTGCAGCCATGTTACCAATACACGGTGTTGGAATTTTCCGATGCAGTGTTCTTCAGTGAATTAATGTCGGAGACTGCTTTGTGCAACTCCGATGTGGTGTATGTGTAATTTCTAATTTGTTAGTTGTATTGATTGTTTTACGTTCTAGTTTGATATGAGTACAAAGGTCCTTTGAATGTATTCTCTTTGTAAATGATGATTCAAATGTAATTTTGAGCTTGAAATTTGAATGAGAAGAAAAAAGGTGGTGTAAATGGCAGACTGATTATTAATATGTCTAGACTCCTGTATTTGTGAAGGGGGCCATTTTGATATTGTTTTCTTAATACTGCAATCCACTTATATACTGGAAAAATGCACCTACATGTTCATCGGTTCAAGTGTGAATAAGCTTGAATTCCCTGGCATAGCGTTGTGAACGTAATTTTTGGGAGAATGTTTGGCATAATCAATTCGACTCGATTTAGTTTGTGATCTCTGCAGCATTAAACAATCAATGAAGTTTAGCTCTTTCCAGGTGATTACAAAATTCAAAATTGATGCCAGTCCCTAAATTCACCAAATAAGGGCTAAATAAACATCATAACTTGCCTTGCATTAAAATCAAAGGCTATGGAAGAACCTCCACGGAAGAAACAAAATAAAGAGAATCTTCAGTTGCCAACACTCAGTGTCAGTGCTCCAAAACTCTGATTTTCTCCAGGCAGTTTCGCATATGTTGGTGGACATCAGCAGTCAAGCGATCACCGGCAGATAATTTATATTGTTCAAACTTCAATTCATCGCACTTTAAAGCAATGTTTTTGCAGGCCCTGATGCTTCCTAATGGAGACGAAAATTGAATTAAGGTTTATGCGAGTACGATATGGTGCATTCAGATCGACCGTACTCTTCTAATCACAAAATTAACATATTTTGAATACCACCAGACATTATAGGACACCGTTAGATTCAAAAGACATGGATTCACAACTTACCACTTAAATCAAGCAAGTTGAAAACCACCGGACAGTTTCCTATACTCTTAACCATCGTCGTCGCAGCCCAAACCTTCTGGTACTCCTCTCTGGAAGTTCTAAAAATGCAGACTTTTGTAATTGGATTCACATACTTCACTGCAGAATAACAAAAACATATCAGGCTTGAAGATGGCAAGTCACAAGCACGTAAACTAAAGATATAATAATCACAACTACTGTTCATTCAAGAACTAAAAAAAACAAAAGAGCAGACACCTTGAAAAGAATTCTGAGACAATGCTAGACCACATTCGCCAAAGTTCGCTTGAATGCTATTTTTGATTGCTTTTGATAGATTGAATTGAGTGATTATAATGGGTTCATCCAACATAAGATCTTTATTAGGATCAAGAAGCACCTCCATCAACATGTATCTATTCTTAAACCCCACCATGACGATCCACCTTCGCGCAAAAGCATAAGTGTCAAACTTAAGATACAACTCAATAAGAACCCTCGTAGATTTAGATTCCTCTTTGTGAGGCCACTTACTCCAATCACATTTAATTAACATGCAATTAAAAATTTATTATCAAAAGCAACGTAAAAAGATTTAAAATATACCTAAAAACTCAGACAACAATTTATATAAAAATAACTCAAATACACACAAGCGAGTGTCGGCCAAGCACATTGGGCTACGGTCGGCGCCCACTTTCCGACAAAACCTGCGGCCACGACGAGAAAAAATGAAGGATATGGCTGGAATCGAGAGGCGACTGGAAAAGGGTTGGGGATCGGGTTCTTCTTTTCTATTTCTTATTTCTACGGTATTGAGGAGTTTCCAAGATTTCAACGGGCTGGAAAATAGCGACAAGCCCATTGACTTAAAACTGGTAAAAAAAATGGGCATAATCCTTAAAAAAAGTCTCTTGACTAAAATGAGCCTCTTGATTAAAACGATCTGCCTAATAACTTAAATTTCAAAAATTACTCCTATTTTTTGTTATCCCTAGCAGCACCTAGACGGACGCTTAGTCATCGCTTAGGCGGCCTAGACGATGGTCCGATGCCCGACTGGAGCCTAACGAATTTTAGAATCTTGTCTGAAATTATATGTGAGTAAATCATCTTTGAACTGTTAAAATAATTTGTTTAGGAAGTGGAATCAAATATGAATAAGCAATAACATGTTTATTTAATTTATTAGTTTTGTGATTGAAATTACGATTAATTGACAAATTACAAATTTACCCTCTGAAAATGATAAACGATCTTATTTTTAGTTTGAATTTGTAAAATTGAGATTGTTATTTTTATTGAATAATGTAAATTATTATTAATTCACATACAAGTTATTTTCATTCACCAAAACTTTTGGGTATCAATATTATTTATTTTTCAAAAAAAATATATTAATAAATTGAGTTAAAATATTTTTTCTATGAGTAAGGATAATTTGATGTATGATTCATCAAATGAAATGTATTAAATAATATCTTAAATTATTTGATTTTTTATTCATGTTTCATAATTTTTTTTAAATGTGTTTTTCATATGTTATTTTGGAGAATAAATGATATTAATACAATTTTTTTCATTGGAAAAAGTTTTAGTTAAAAAATGATTATTTATCGCATCTTTCAATTATGATAAATCATCGAGTTTTAAAGTTTAGTTTAGGTAAGTTTGTATGAGTTAGTACAAACCATTAACATAAACAAGAAGTAAACATGTTATTGATATGATTATTGGAATAATTTTATCTTTATCATAGCAAGTAAGCACAACCTAAATGTATGTATTTTCGTGTTCATCATTATTGTATTGTTCTCATAAGATCAGCCCTCATCAATTTGAGAAAATCGAGAGATACATACAAAATATAGCTAGCACTTGTTAGTTTACCTACACCATATGAGCCCAAAACAAGCTCATAACACCTCTTTTCTTGGCACACCTTGCAATAATCCAAAAATCAGCACACTGCACATACAATGAAATAAAACAAATTCTAGGCCTATTCAAAAAAAAAAAAAAAAAAAAGCAAAAATAAACCAATACATAGTCATAACTCTTCGATCAATTTCAATTGCACTCTGCTCTCACGTAGAACCTTCATTAAATCTTTCAAAGGTTAAGGTCGTGATCATATTAGTTCATATTCATCCGAGAACTAACAAGGTGGATTGAGATGCAGACATGTACGCGGAAGAACCCTTTAAACCTTTGATACTGCTAAAGCTTATACGAGGAAAAAAATGGGTTTGAAATTCAATATGTGAATTTTTAATCCACACTATGCTCAATAGTTAGGTATATAATAAGGCCAATGAAATTCCAATAATGAAGCCCTCAAGCCCATAATTTATTGGTCAAGTTTAATCTATTTCATTAAATAAAAAGCTCAAAATATATAATATTTATATTTATTCAGAATAATTTTTTCTGGGAATTAAAGATTTAAAGTTCAAAATAAAAATAAATAAATAAATTAAATATATATTCGAAGGATTTCAAGATATAAATAGATTACTGGTCCTGTTTAATCTATTTCATTTATTATTTTTAGAAAGTAAATTTGTAATTCATCATTTAATCATAATTTCAATAACAAACTAATAAATTAAATTAAACATGTTATTGGTTATTCATAATTTATCCACTCATAAATACCTATAATATTCGCTATTCTCCGGCCCATTGAAATCTTGGAAACTCGGGAACATCTAAGCTTAAGTTCCACGAGTCTCTTTTTTCTGAAAATGAAGATACAACTAATCTGAAAATGAAGATACAACTAATCTGAAAATGAAGATACAACAAGCTAACAAGCTGCAGAAGACAAAAAAAAAAAAAAAAAAAAAAAAAAAAAAACTCTAAAACACAAATTTAAAACACGAATAAGTAAAGCCGAGTGAATTTGTCCCCTCTTCCTCCATCAACTACATAAATACTCTGCACTCAGACCTCAATTTCCATTTCTTCAATATTTTTTACTCATCGTAAAGAAAAATATTGCATATTTTCCCAAATTTTGTGGATCTGTAAGAATGAAGGTTCGCACTACCACATTTTTTCAAAGAAAAAGTAAAAAAGTGCCAAACTTGTACTATCTAGAAATTTATTTATTTATAAGTATAAATATCTCACTTTTAAACGTGGTAAAATACATAAATATATGAAGACCTTATCCAAATCGAACAAAAAAAAAAACACACAAATCAATTAAATATATCCACTCCCCAAAAAAGAGACATCAATAATAAACAGAAAGGGTAAAAAAACTACTGGAGTCAGATCTACGAGAAAAAATCACGACAGATACAAAAATACGCAAAATCTCCATTCAAACAGGAGTAAACACACAAATCACACGTAAAATCACATCACAGTCATTTCCAAGCAAAATCAGCTAAAAAAATCCCCATACCAGAACGAAAAAGCGGAGAAATCAAAGCAAAAGAACACTTACTCCGGTTATCGGAAAACCAAACTGCAGCCGCTTCTCCCTCTATATATCTCTCACACACACGCGCACACACACTTACGTAAACCGTAGCTCTCTCACACTCGCCGAGCAAGCTTTGGAGTCCGAGGAACGATAAAACGGGAGTATTTAAATTAGGTTGAAAACTATGTAATTGATAGGTAATAATCATATTATAAATTAGGTCTACAAAATTTTATTTTATATTTTGTTGAAAATATATTTAAATATTGAAAAATAATATTAAAATGTGTGTATTGAATATTTGAACGTTGAATTTGAATGTTGAAAATAAGAGTTGTAAATATTGAAAATTAGTGTGTGATGATGTAGGTAATGATGTATTTTATTTTTGGATTATTTGTAAAGAAATTCTATAAATAGCCTCACCATTTGTAAGAAATTCACAATTGAGTAGAGAGAAAAAATTATAAAGTGTGTAGTTTGGTAAATTTTGAGAGTTTGAGATTTTTACTTTTTATCATAAATTTTTACTTTCACAACACGTTATCAGCACGAAGTTCTAAAAGTTCTCCGTACTTTTCCAAGCTCCAAACAGAAGAAAAAAGTAACAAAAGTAATAATATTATTTTACTGTTATTATTTATTGTGTATATTAATATATAATATAATGTATTATTAGAAATAATAAAAATAAATTTTTCAAAAACTTGTTATAAATCCTGGGAGGATGTTAAGACGACATCCCACACTCCCGGTAAGGGATACGACAAGTATAAAAGCCTATAAGATTTTTAAACAAAATAACTTATGACATATCATTATATAATGTGATATGATATAAATAATTATTTAAACATGACTATTATATACACCATATTATTACCATAAAATTATACTACATACATTATTTTTTTGTACACCAACGGTCATAAACGGTAACAAAACGACTAGTTTTTGCCCTATAAATATGATCTCACAAACTCTTTCAATCACTCCAACTTTCTCATATTCTCTAAAAATTATTCTTCATCAAATTTTTCGAAGAAAAAAGAAGATGACTTTCTCAAGGTATTTTTAATTATTTTGGTTATCATACTCACGAGTCTTTTATTTATCGGAGAATATCCTCCTCGTGTGTTTTCTTTATTTTTAAAAATGCTTGTACCTGTTGTTTATCCATTACTTTGTATTGCAATATTCATTAACTAATAAAATGCATCGTAATTTTTTTAGTACCACCATGTCAAATTTGACAAAGCTCGAATTTGTTGCGCTCGACATCACGGGAAAAAATTATATGCCATGGACTCTCGATGTAGAAATGCATTGAGTCATTGGGTCTAAGCGAGACCATTAAAGAAAATGGTATATCTTCATCACAAGAAAAAGCAAAAGCTATAATATTTTTGCGTCGACATCTCGATGAAGGTTTAAATGTGATATCTCATCGAAAAAGATCTCATGGCTCTGTGGAAAGGATTGAAAGAAAGATTTGAAAATATAAGGGAATTTATACTTCCGACCGCCGTGATGAATGGAATATGTTAAGATTCCAAGATTTTAAGATAGTCAGTGATTATAATTCAGCGATGTATCGAATAATCTCGCAGCTAAAATTTTTGTGGACATGAGGTTACAGAATCGGAAATGCTTGAAAAAATATTTTCCACGTTTCACGCATCAAATATAACTTTACAGCAACAATATAGAGTGCGTGGATTTGCGAGATATTCTGAACTCATCGCCTGTCTTCTTGTGGCGGAAAAGAACAACGAGCTGCTAATGAGAAATCATCAGTCCGACCCACTGGATCAACAGCATTTCCAGAAGTAAATGATGTAAGTAAAAATGAATTTAAACCTGGAAACCAAAATCAAATTCAAAGACAAGGTTTTGGTCGAGGTCGAGGTCGAGGTCGTGGACGTGGACGTGGACGTGGAATTGGTCGTGGTCGTGGTCGAGGCCGTGGTTTGAAAACAATAGAGATAGTTATTTTTATAACTCATCTCAAAAGGACGTCACGAACCACCCACATAAAAGGCATCATGAGAACATGAGTGTTAATGAAAATCACTCGAAAAGATTTGAAAGTTCTTGTTTCAGATGCGGCACTCCAGGACATTGGTCTCGTA
>NW_027459773.1:0-93768 GCF_025594145.1 Primulina tabacum | reverse complement strand
TCTTCATGGATCTCATGAATCACGTATTCCAGCCATATCTTGATTAGTTCGTGATAGTATTCATAGATGATATTCTCATCTACTCAAAGAATCAAGAGGATCACAACAGACATCTGACCACAGTACTGCAGACCTTACAAAAGCACAAACTATTCGCGAAGTTCAGCAAATGCGAGTTCTAGTTAGAGAAAGTGGCGTTCTTAGGCCACGTCATTTCTAGCAGTGGGATAGAGGTAGACCCGGCAAAAGTTGCAACAGTTAGAGATTGGGTTGTGCCTCAAAATGCATCCGAGATCCGTAGTTTCCTTGGACTAGCAGGATACTATCGGAAGTTTATTCGAGGATTCTCCTCCATCGCAATTCCACTCACATCATTGACGAAGAATGTTAAGTATGTGTGGAGCGAGGAATGTCAGAAGAGCTTCGATACATTGAAACAAGCTCTTATTTCGGCGCCGGTATTGGCCATGCCTTCAGGAACCGGGGATTTTGTTCTGTACACCGATGCTTCGAAACTCGGGTTAGGCGCAGTATTGATGCAGCATGGGAAGGTGATAGCATATGCTTCTCGTCAGTTGAAGACTCATGAGAAGAATTATCCTACCCATGATCTAGAGTTGGCAGCCGTAGTATTTGCATTGAAGATTTGGAGGCATTATTTGTACGGAGAGAAGTGTCAGATCTTCACCGACCACAAAAGTCTCAAATACTTCTTTACACAGAAAGAGTTGAATATGCGGCAGAGGCGTTGGTTGGAGCTAGTAAAGGACTACGACTGTGACATTAGCTATCATCCTGGCAAAGCTAATGTAGTTGCAGACGCGTTGAGCAGGAAAGTTGCAGGGATGGCTCATTTGGTGGTTTCGAGACCTCTTCAGTTTGAGATGCAGAGGTTTGATTTAGAGACATATCCTCGAGGTAGAGTTCCTCATCTATCTACTTTGACGATTCAGTCTTCTCTTCTAGACCGTATTCGCAGTTGACAGTTAGCAGACGAGCAGTTGGCTAAGTGGAGACAGAGAGATGAAGCCAAGGGCAGTATCCTGTACGCAGTTAGAGACGGTATTGTCAGATATCGAGACAGAATATGGGTTCCTAGCAGCGATTCTATTCGAGCAGATATCTTATCTGAGGCCCATATGTCGCCGTACTCTATACATCCAGGGAGTACGAAGATGTACAAAGACCTGCAGTTATTATACTGGTGGCCAGGAATAAAGAGGGATATCAGACGTTTTGTATCCGAGTGTCTGACGTGTCAGCTAGTGAAAACGGAACATCAGAGACCAGCAGGGTTGCTCAAGCCTCTTCCTATTCCCGAGTGGAAGTGGGAGAATATCACCATGGACTTCGTTGTCGGTCTGCTGAAGTCAGTCAGAGGGTCGAATGCTATATGGGTGATTGTTGATCGTCTTACGAAATCAGCTCATTTCTTGCCTATTAAGACTACTTCTCCTTCGTGCATGTGTTCTTGATTTCTCCGGGAATTGGGAATCAAAGCTACCGTTGGTGGAGTTTACCTATAACAACAGTTTTCAGTCGTCTATAGGTATGGCTCCATATGAAGCACTGTACGGTCGCAAGTGTAGATCTCCTATTCATTGGGATGAAGTGGGGGAGAGATCAGAGTTGGGTCCGGAGATTGTACAGCAGGCTGCTGATGTAGTAGTCAAGACTCGTGATAGGATGAAGACTGCTCAGAGTAGAGAAGAGTTAAGCGGATCAGAGGAGGAGATATTTAGAGTTTGCTGTTGGTGACCATGTTTTCGTGAAGATAGCACCGATGAAAGGCGTCATGCGGTTCGGGAAGAAAGGAAAGCTCAGTCCGAGATTCATTGGACCATTTGAGATCCTCGACCGAGTTGGGACGTTAGCTTATCGTGTTGCTCTTCCTCGAATCTGGCCGGAGTACACAACGTGTTTCACGTCTCCATGTTGAGGAAGTATATGTCGAATCCATCACATGTCTTGAATTTTGAACCGTTGCAGCTCACTCGAACTTGTCTTATGGAGGAAAGACCAGTGCAAATTTTAGACAGACAGGAGAAAAGCTTCGGAACAAAATGGTCAAGCTAGTGAAAGTCAAGTGGCTCAATCATTCGGAGGGGAAGCTACATGGGAAGCTGAGCCAGAGATGAAGAGTCGATATCCCGAGTTATTCGGTAAGATTTAATTTCGGGGACGAAATTTCTTTTAAGGGGGGAAGAGTTGTAGAACCCGAAAATCAGATTACGTATAAGCCACGCATAATTTCTATTATTTAAATTAAATATGAAGTTTTAAATCATGATTATTTATTTTAAAGGTAGATGTTTAGTATTATCTTTTCAGGATAAATACGCGAGGCCGGACCGGAGTTTGGAGATTTGAGATAAGATTAATAATAAGACAAATATTCCTAAATTTAATTTAAGTCAAGTAATAATTTAATTTAAAGAAAAGAATGTCATTGAGATTTAATAAAATTAATTGGAGCTAAGTAATTAAATAAGTTCTCTTAGATTCAATATTTAATTAAAGTTTAAATTAAAATATGTAAGCAAGTGGGGATAAATAAATCTAGGTATAACATATTCAAGAAATTAAACATAGCATTTCAATATGTAAGTTGTAGGTCAAGTATGCCATGCAAGATTTTATCCTAAATTAATGTGTTAATTTACTAAAATATAAAAAGGGTGTTTAAAACCTTAAACATTTAAAATACTAGATTTAAACAACATTGTACATGCAATATTGGTAACAATTTAATCAACCCATAAAATATTTCAAAGGTTGATAACTCTCCAATTAAACTATTTCTAATTGGACTTCATGGTGTATTCATTTCCCCATTTTAAATCGCTAATTAGTAGTAAATTCAAATACTATAATTCACATAATTGTTCAGTCTAGGGAATGAGCTGGAACGTGCAGCAAGAATCTGAAAAAAAAATATATATATATATATATATATATATACCCAATGGCAGCAAGGAATGAGAAGCCATTCAAATCCATTCAAAATTTCATTAACTTGTAACCTTCAACTAAATGCACTTCAAGACCCATTAATCTTCATTACCTACATATCCTACACCCATAGGCTCAAAATATCAGAAATAATCGGCTGATAAAATCGTGAACATGCAACAGAAAAAAAAAAGAAAATGAATCGGCCAACCTAAGGGAGTAAGAAGCAATTCAAAACTCATTTAACTTCTTGACTTGTAACCTCCCAACTTAATGTATATTATGGCACCTTTAACACCTCCTATAACACTCATATTCAGTGACTAGCAAACCCACACTCTCACCTTCGAAAATAATCAGAAAGACAGCAGCTGAAATCGTGACAGCAGCAGCTGAAGCAAGAAAGAATCCAACTCCGCTCCGCCGCGCCGTATTCGTTGTATTGGTTTGTTTTCTTCAAAACAAATTCCAGGCATGTATATATTGTTTCTTTTCTCTTCAATCAAGTCCTATAGATATTTTTAAACCATTATATAACTATGTTTCAAGAATAATCACGAAATTGACAGCAAGACACTTGAAAAATCTGTACATAAGTTCTCGGCCTATGTTTGCACCTTCACGGTTTGGTGTGTTCTTGTTGATTACAGGGTGTTGCTCGATTCCAGGCTTTCATGACTACTTCTAGGCATAATTTAGAATGTGTTAGGGTGTTTTTGGTTCATTTGTTTCAGTCCATACCCTCACAAAACGAAAGAATGACAGCAGAATTTCCCTTATGTGCAGAATGGGTCTCGATTTGGCCATTGAGTGGGTAAGGTGAGTTTGTTCGAATCATGGCTGTCCTATGGACTATAGCCATGGTTAGAACCCTACCTTATCATGTCTAGGAAGTGACCAAATCAGTTTCTCCAAGCTAGTTCACGGATCATTCAGATTTTTACAGCAACATGTCAAGTGTCCCACGGTTCTAAAATTCTTTTTTTTTATGAAGGTGGTTTCGGTTTTTTTGGTATGTTATTGGATTATGGTTGGCTCCTAACCTGTAGCCATGGTTCATACAACACTCCATCATGTCTAGATCGAGCCATGGTCGATGAAATGGCCACTGAACGACCCACGACAGTAAAACAACTCAATACATTTCACTGCACAGATTTGGTGTGTCACGGCCCGTATTTCGTATTCGTAATTTTGCGAATTATTAAAAATTTTCTAAATAAATAATTATCTTGTCCCATTTAATTAAAGTAAACATGTAAATAGTTTTAACTTTAAAATAACTGCGGAAGCAAATATTGTTTTCAACCAACAATTTAAAAATAATTAAACGTAAACATCAACTTAAAAATAATCCAACGTATTAAAACTGGTTTGAATAATAAAAGGTGCAAAAATTAAATCATGAGGTCCTCGGGATTACTACTGCTGTCCCAAGATCGCTCACCCGTCCCTCACGGTCCCGACCTCATCAATACCTACAACAATCAAGTCTAGTGAGTCTAAAACTCAACATGTATATCGTGAATAACAAGTAAATATATCACAAAATCGCATACAATGTAAAATAAAGTATCGTAGCGTACGGTGAAAATCGTATCATGAATAATTATAACTACGTGCATATCTGAAAATTCATACGTAAAAGCTTTGCTCAATAGAGCTCTGCATACATATCAATAATTTCTGGTAGAGATAATGTTTCTAAGGCATGTGGCCCATACATAGCGTGAGCGCCTGATCAGACTAAACCACAGTATACTGGGCGGTAGAGATCAATCACAGCCCTTGGACTGGATGTCCGTACCCATACATAATCATAACCGGTCGTAAGTCACGGGCGGAGAAGTCCTCGGTTGTTCCTACCGACTTCCAAACCCATAAGCATAAGGTGGCCACAAGACATATCGCATATATCTCAAAAATAACATTTTATATTTTTATACACGTAATATAATTATAACCTTATTTTTACCGGATGAGTTGGATCGTTCCCAAGCTTGCTGCGACTTACTACTAATATGTGACACATGAAATAAATCTTAACTTGACAAAATCTTAACAATAGAACCAAAAACGAGACGATTCGGACCAACAACTTGATTTTTAACCATGGCTTCGTACCAACCCGAACCAACATTAAACCGACGTTTAACCATGATTAAAAACCCCAAACATACTGAAAAATATGCATAATAACTGTAAAACACGAAAATGGGTGAAAGGAATCCAAAAACATAAAACACTCTTTCGAGAGTCATTTTGGCACCTTTCACCGTAAATTCTCGTACGACCTCTAAACTCGACCGAATCACAACGCCAAAAACATGACTTTCCTAACTCATTGAGGTACTTCCAGTCCAAGGCCATGGGCTAAAAGCCAACCAAGAACTCAAACCACCACCAAAACCGTGACCCAAAGCTGCTGTCAAAAAGCAGAAAATACACAGCAGCTTGCTTGTTTGTGGAGCAAACTCTGAAAATAATGGCCAAGGGCTTGAACCACCGCCCAAGGACTCTTACCAACATCCTAAGGCATGGCTTGGACCATGGATAAGGGCTAAAAGCCAACCACAAACCAAGCAAACACCTAGGACAATCACAGCTCAAAACCGAGAGAGCCACTTTCTGTATAGTGTGATGTATTGCATTGTTTTGTTGTCTTGTATCATTCCAATGGCCATTTGAGCGACCATGGATCGATCTAGACATGATGGAGTGTTTATAAACAATGGCTACGGGCTAGGAGCCAACACACAATTCATCCAACATCTCCAAAACCGAGAAAGTGCATACACACAGAATATTGAAGGAAAACGAAATGAACTTGTGTTGTTGTTGTGCAATTCTAATGGATCTGGGAACCAAGCTTGAAAGGACACCGTTGTCACGTCCTAGACATGTTAAGGGAGGGTTCTAACCGGTGCTATAGTCCCTAGGACAGCCAAGATTCGAATACTCCCCTTAACCACCCAGAAACCAAAAACGAAGCTCAGAATCTGTAGTTTTGAAAAAAAGTTTGCTGTCATTCCTTTATTTGTGAGTGTATGGATGCTCACCAATGGACCTAATGACACCCTAACACATTCTAAGTCATGCCTAACAGCAGCCGTGTGAGCCGGGAAACCGAGCACACTACTGTAATCCAGAAAAGCAACCAAAACCGTGAAGTTGAACCAAAAGAGCATAGAAAAATCTGGCAGATTTTTTTTGAAAATGTTGCTGCCACAAATTCGTTTTGCCTCATGAATCTTGAACTTATAATGTTTAAAATATTTATAGGACTTGATTGAAGAGAAAAGAAACAACATATACATGCCTGGAATTTGTTTTGACACAAAACAAATCAAAACGACGAATACAAGCGACGGAGTCGGAGTTGTGTTTGCTTTGTTTCCTATTTTATTCCTGCTGCTATGCACGATTTTCAGCTGTGTTTCTTCTGATAATTTCGAGCATATTAGTGTAGATGATGTTAGGGATGAAGGTGAATGATATAGGAGGTGTTAAGGGGTCATAATATGCATTTAGGTGGGGAGTTACAAGTGCAAGAAGTTGAATAGTTTGAAATTCTCCTCCTTCCTTGTTGCCGATGGATTCTTGCATTTGTTTTTGTTGCATTACACGTGAGTTTGCTTGTAACCTTGTTTGAGGAAGGATTAAGGTTAATTATGGTGTTGAATTACCCATAACTATGGAGCTTAAAGGTAGAAAGTGAATGCATCATAAAACCTTTTGTGTTAACTTTGAATGAGGTCTACTACAATTTTTGAATTGTCTTAACCAAATATTATTACTACTTCTTGCATGGTATAATAGTGTTTTAAATCTTGCATTTTTAAATTCTTAAGGTTTAATACACTTATTATATATAGTTTGAATGATTTACAATTTAATTTAGAATAGAACATTGCATGACATGCTGACTTAAAATTTATGTATTTAAATGTTATGTTTAAATTTCTTGACTATTTTATACCTAGCTTAATTCATCCTCCATTTATTTACATATTTTTTTTAAGCTTTAATTAATATTAACCAAAGAACTTATTTACCAACTTAACTCTAATTAATTTATTAAATCCCAAGGACATTCTTTTTCTTTAAATTAAATTATTATTTGACTTAACTTAAATTTAGGAATGTCTTTCTTATTATAATCTTATCTCTAATCTTCAAACTCCGGTCCGTCCTCAGCGTATTTATTTGAAAGATAAAACTAAACTTTTGCATTTAAAATAAATAGTTATGACTTGTCAAATATCAAAATGAATTAGACCCTTCATATATATATATATAAAAATCATTTTTTAATTAAATAGTAATAATTATGCATGGTTTATACGTAGTCTGATTTTCGGGTCGTTACATGGTGCCCTCGGTTGATACCTTCGGTTGTCTTAGGTAATGGCTTGGTTTGTGGTTGGCTTTTAGCCCTTAGCCATGGTTCCAAGTCATGCCTTGGGATGTTGGTAAGAGTCTCTGAGTGGTGGCTCAAGCCAATGTCCAATTATTTCAGAGATATAGCTCACGCACACCCAACAGCAACCGCTGTAATTTTCCGTCTTGACAGCCAACTTTAGGTTGCGGTTTTCTTGGTGGTTTGAGGTCTTGGTTGGCTTTTAGCCCATGGCCTTGGACTGGACAGTACCTTAATGAGTTAGAAAAGTCGTGTTTTTGGCCCGTTCATAATTTGGTCGAGTTTAGAGGTCGTACGAGAATTACGCGAAAGGTGCCAAAATGACCTCGAAAGAGTGTTTTTATGTTTTTGGATTCCTTTCACCCATTTTCGTGTTTTACAGTTATTATGCATATTTTTCAGTATGTTTGGGGTATTTTTAATAATGGTTAAACGTCGGTTTAATGTTGGTTCGGGTTGGTACGAAGCCATGGTTAAAAATCAAGTTGTTGGTCCGAATCGTCTCGTTTTTGGTTCTATTGTTAAGATTTTGTCAAGTTAAGATTATTTCATGTGTCACATATTAGTAGTAGTCGCAACAAGCCTGGGAATGATCCAACTCATCCGGTAAAAAATAAGGTTATAATTATATTACGGGCATAAAAATATAAAATGTTTATTTTGAGATATATGCGATATGTCTTGTGGCCACCTTATGCTTATGGGTTTGGAAGTCGGTAGGAACAACCGAGGACCTCTCCGCCCGGTGACTTACGACCGTTATGATTATGTATGTGTACGGACATCCAGTCCAAGGGCTGTGATTGATTCTCTACCGCCCAGTATACTGTGATTTAGTCTGATCAGGCGCTTACGCTATGTTATGGGCCACTTGCTTAGAAACATTATCTCTATCAGAAAATTATGATATGTTATGACAGAAGCTTTTACGTATGAATTTTCAGATATGCACGTAGTTATAATTATTCATGATACGATTTTCACCATACGCTCTACGATACTTTATTTTTATGATGCATGCGATTTTATGTTATATTTACTTGTTATTCACGATATATACATGTTGAGTCTTTAGACTCACTAGACTTGATTGTTGTAGGTATTGATGAGGTCGGGACCGCGGACGGAGACCAGTGAGCGATCTTGGGACAGCAGTAGTAAACCCGAGGACCTCATGATTTAATTTATGCACTTTTTATTATTCAAACTCAGTTTTAATACGTTGGATTATTTTTAAGTTGATGTTTACGTTGAATTATTTTTAAATTGTTGGTTGAAAACTATATTTTTTTCCGCTGTTATTTTAAAGTTAAAATTATTTACTTATTTACTTTAATTAAATGGGACAAGATAATTATTTATTTAGAAAATTTTTAATAATTCCGCAAAATTATGAATACGAAATACGGGCCTTTACAACTGATCTATGAATACAACATGACAGTTTTCTCACACAATGAGGGAATTGTGCTTCTAATCTAAGCTTGTAACACTTTGAAGTGTTCCTTCAAATCTGTGTTGAATGCTTGTAAGCTGATGTGCAGTATGCATGTCCTTCTTCTTGTGATCTTCACACACTCTTATTTTTCCACACCCTCTAATATATTAATCATCTTGGTCTGGTATTTATGGAGGAAATGAGACCGTACACCAAGACTCATCAAATATGTTCGTTGCAATTTGAATCTGTTCCTTGAAATATATTTGTACTTTCCGACAGCCATTCTAGAATGTTTTGGCTTTAAGCACTGCTGCAATGTCTATTATTGTCCTTTGACGGGACATAAGCTTTTCCTCAATACGCACAGCTGGTTTCCATTTGAATAAGCTTGTCGTGTTCTAAAAACTGATCGATTCTTAACTGATGTTCTGAATTGGTCAGCTGAACTGATCTTGAACTGGTTTTGGTGAAATTAGTTGGCTCGTGTTGGAACATTTCATGTTCGCAATTTTACTTGATCTTGATGTTAACAGAACTAGTTATTTTGTTACTAATGAACTTACCTAAGTGTGCAGTTAGCTGAACATAACTGAAGCTATGGAAGAATGCAAACTGAAAGTACAAACTGATTAATCGAATTGAACTAGTTCAACTGATGAATCATAAACCAGTTCAACTGATTGTCCAGCTGATCGGTGGTTCAATAGAAGATCTTCAGAAGCCTGGTCAGCTGATGAAGAGCTCAGATGACTAGTTCAACTGAAAGAGTGAAATCAGTTCAACTGACGAGTCAACTGAGTTCACCAGCCCAACTGAAGATCAGTTCAGATGACCAGTTTAGAGCATCAGTTAGATCCAATAAGTTGCAGAACATGACAAGCTTATTCAATGGGAAAGGTACTAAAGTTATTGTCCAGTAAAAGGACAATAATAGACGTTGCATCAATGTTTAAAACCAAAAAGTTCCAGAATGGCTTTCGGAAAGTACACACATATTTCGAGGAACAGATTCAAAATGTAATGGATAAAATAATTGAGTCTCACTGTACGATCAAACTTCCCGCCTATAAATAGAAGATGAAGATAAGTGAGAAAAGAAAAGGGCATGAACAAGAGAGAAAAGAAGGGCACGCATATTGCACATCAGATTACAAGGAAGCAATCAGCCTCGAAAATCAGCCCAGTCGAGGGAACACTCCAAAGTTATATCAGCTTAGTTTAGAAGCTTTTTTCCTCGGTGTGTGGAGAACACCTTCCCGTTGTATTCATTGTTCAATTCTCACATACTCACACACTATTACTCACATATATCAGAGAGGAGAGCTTAAAAGATCAGTTGATTGAGCATATCTAGCTTGTTTGAGAGAATGGAGCTAATGAGCAAGGAATCAGTAAAGAAAGAGTTCCTGAGCTAAGAGCTAAAGCGAGCCAGCCTAGTAGCTGGGCCTTCTTTAAAGAGTTGAGCTGAGTTAAATGAATAAGGGAGCGCTGCTTGAGTGAGTCTTTCACAAAGACATTAAACTTGTGTATGTAGTCTTTGACACACAGACGTTAAAAAAGTGTTTGCTGGAAGGTGTTGCCTTCTGTCTATGCTAGGAGTTCAGTTAGGAAGTAGGGTAAGTCCTAATCTGAGTGGGTTTATACACGGTATTGTATAAATCAAAGTCTTATAGTGTATCCTACTGAGGAGGTAGAAGGGGGTGACGTATGAGCAGTTGAAGTTTCCGAACATCCATAAACTTATCTTGTGTTATTCTGTTTAATTGCTTGTTTTTGTTCTTAACTGATTTGATCAGTTCAGCTGATATCAGATCAGTTCTTTCCATAACTGAAGTTATATAAGCCGAGACTGATCCCATGTAATTTTCAGTTATTCAGTTGCACAAGTTATAAAACTGATTAACTTTCTTAACGAATTATCATTTCGAGTATTTTTCACTTGGTTTAAAACCAAACTCGATCTAATTCATCGGTGTTTACATTCTTAGAACATGAGATATTGCAGCTCATTGAGAATATTGTGTTTGAAGAACCTTCAAATGTTCCTGAACCATTCTATTAGCTCGTCATCTGAACTGATTTCACTGCTTCAGTTGAACTGGTCAGTTAGGCTCTTCATCAGTTGAGCTCTTAATCAGCTGGTCGAGCTTCTGAATATCTTCTTCTGAACCATCTATCAGCTGGACAATCAGTTGAATTGGTCTTTGATATATCAGTTGAACTGATTCAGTTTGGACAATCAGTTGGCGCTTTCAGTTTTGCGTCTTGATAGCATCAGTTTTGGCTCGATAACTGATACGTTTGAATCTTGATCAGTTTCAGCTTCTGCGCACTTAGGTAAATTCATTAGAAACAAAATAACAAGTTTTGTTAACATTAAAATCAAGATTGTGAACATCAAATATTCCAACAAAGCGCCGCAGCGACAAGGAAGAAGCGCCACAGAGCTAAGGCTTGAAGGGGGGAAAAAAGCGCCTAGGCGCCATATATGCAGCGCCGCAGCGCCAGGACTGTCGAAGGGAAAGTGTCGAGGTGCTACAACCCAGTGCCGCACTGCCAGGATCACTGAACCACAAGCGCCTAGGTGCTACACCTCAAGCGTTGCGGCTCTACACCTAGACTTCACAAACAGGCAGCACCGCGGCGCTAGCATACGCGAAAAATGGAGAATTGGGCTTTATTTGACGGTCTCTAGACAAGGATAAAAAGAAGAATAGGGTTTCAAAGAGAGGGCAACCATTTTTTGGGAGAGAAAGGACATGAGAGACGAGAGCACACATTGGAGACAAATTGGAACGCGAGGATTGATCTCAACGACGAATCTGAGGACAAAGACGCCACTTTTGATTTGTTATCTAATCTTTCACCTTTTTTAATTCTTGTGTTGAGATGTCTAAATCTTCAAACATGCTTTGTTTTTTTTAGATTTCATTATGCACTAACTTTTCAATTCTAGAGGACGATGTAGCTTTGTTGACACGATAATTTTGACTTAGTTGTTTATATGATTGAATTCCTTTTGGTTTAATTGTGTTTCCTAGTTCTTATCGATTTCAATTTACTAGCCGTAAATTGTTTGTTATCATATTAATTCTAAAACTCGATAGAGGGACTAGAATTATGGAGACATCGTTAAATGTTTATATCGTTCGGAAGGCGTATAACTTTAGCGAGGCCTAGATAAGATCATTGTTTTCTTATATCATCTAAACTTCTATTTTTTTAGGAATGTTTGGGTCTAAGTTTGAATGATACAATTTATTCGTCACTTGGGAAAGGGAATAAAATAATTAAATGTTCTTGGCTATTGAACGAATGGAATTCATGAATATACAGTCAACCGGGAATAGTTATCGTGAAAACTAAGTGAAATTGCTCCTCTAGATATTTTCTATCATTGATATTTTCTCACTTCGGTTATTCGATTACTATTTATTTACAATTAATTCGTTTTAAGTAAACCAACCTTTAATTTATTCTTCTAGATAAAGTAGTGACTATTTTAACTACAAGCACTGATATATTTTTATATATACACTCATCCTGGGAACGATACTTTACTCTCTTTTATTAAAACTTGACAACCGTGCAGTTGTCAGCGGAAAATACGCGACAATACAACTTTTTGTACAAACTCATTTCAACTTAAGACTTATCTATTGTTTAATTAAAACTCCTAGCACACTCGATTGCAGGTTGTAAACTCACAATCCGCATAATATTTAACGTTTTTTGTGTCAAGACTACAAATACAATCTTTAATGTCTTTTTGTTAATATTCATTCATCTAAACTTTGATGCTCCACTCTCATGTGTATGTGTTAGTGATTGTGTGTGAGGAATTTTTCATTGTATGTATATATCAAATGTATAGTCACACTTATGTTTGCTCTCATTTTAGCTAATGTAGAATGCCCATGATTTGAATCTCATTCCAAAATTTGTATTTGATCTCCAATATGTTGTATTCACGGCCTCCAATAGTGATATAGATTTTAGATAAAAGAATATGACCGTTTGGAAATGTTGTGTACAGATTCAGATATTGCAACAGTCACATTCGTATTTCTGGCCATTTTGCGAAACTAGGTTGTTGATGGTCTGATCTGATATGCCATCATATCAGCTTGGTTTGACCTGGTCCGATCTCTTTGCTTTGACTTGAGCTGAACCAAGTCAAGCTGATTAAGTCGAGATGTTCTGTTCTTTTGAATAAAACTCTTGATTCATCGATTTTTGGGCAAAGTGATAAACATAAAAGTTGTAGCATTTCTCTTGGCTTTCCATGGAATCAAGAATCACACAATTTCAAGTTCTTATGAGATAGATATTCACAACAGATCAGACAATTAGTAATCTAGAACATGTTCTTTATTCAGTGCAGAATCATCAAATTCATTATGGTTTATTATTATTTTTATTTGATTTATACTTTTGACTTGTTAAGATGATTTTTATTCATTTTATAATCTTCATAACTCATACTGAATAGTTCCATTTGAATAACTGAGCTTAGAGATATTACCAATGTACCATAACTGGTCAGACTGAGCTGATTGTTGTTTCTATTTCTGTCAGGTCGATCTTACGACTAATATTTCGCCTAGATAATATCTGAACTTACTTAGATTTTGTGAAGTAGGACTTGTGGAAAATTGAGTTCTCTATTCGGTCGTTTTAGTGGTTTGTCATTTTCATCACTGAGCTATGAGATATCATCAAAACACAGCAGCTCGCCATATTTTAATCTTTTTTTATTTCAAATTTCAGCTTCCCACTTGAACTAACAACTTGACACTTGAGTAATATATTAAAAAGTCAAATAACAAATTTTGTTATCATCGAAATCATGATTGCTTGTGTTTCTCAACCCAACAGATACATTTCGGTTTTTCATTTTGTTTGATACTTTTTCAGATTTTTTATTTTATACTTGTTCATATATTTTTGAATTTTTAAAGATCGATAAATTTTATTTTATTTTTAGAAAAACTTTTGGTTGGTAAATATTTGTTTGTTCATTTTTCATACTAAAAGGTAGCCAATCTTCCTAGGAGTTATATTTCATATTCTTTTATTGCCCACTTAATTATTATATGTTAAAAAATTATGTCATACATGTTATATAACGCACATAGATATGCCATTTGCTAAAAATATTGTTTGTTTTTAAAGTAGGGGTAAGCAGAAATCAAACCAATCCAAATCGATTTGATATTTAATCGATCACATTATATAAAATTCACCAAATCAAAAAATTAGTTTGGTTCAAAGTTTTGCAGAAAAAAATCCTAAGTAAACCAATTTCATAAATATATTATTTTTATTATACATATGTATATATTATTTGATTTTGTGTTCGTATTATATCAAATCTAGTTAAATATATGTGTACATATTGATATTTATCTATTTTTATGTGATATTTGTAATGATGTTATCATACTTTACAATGTGAAGTGATTAATATCTATATTCATATTGGTATTTATCTAATTATATTAGCTAGTTTAGAAAATTTAAATTATGTTTAAAAATATTCAAAATACCCTGAATTTATTGAAAAACCAAAATGTTTTCGTAAAAGATGGTAATAATACAATTAACAAAGAGGTGAGTCGAGGGAGTAACAAAAAAAATCCATATATAACCATGTTCAAGGATTTTAAAGGTTGGTGTACTTCACAACCAAAAAATTTATGCTCCTCAAACAAGAGGAAGGGTTCACAACACAATGAAAGAAGGGATGAGATGCCTGGTAAGATGAATCAATCAATGTGCTAGGGAACGACATTGGAAATGAAAGCAATCAAGGAACCATATGCATGTTGTTACTAATCGTCTTTATCATCCTAGATTATACAAAGATGTGACTAATAGTGGCCGGCTTTCATATAGTAAATATTGAAACATATGTCATGGGGTACAAACATTCAAAGAGGAGTCGAAAAGAAAAATATAATATAAGCATTATGATTCGTTTAATCATGTCACTCTAGTTTATTGTACTTTTAAGAATATTTTTCAAGAGAAAATCAACAAGATGATTCTCACATGCCACAAAAAAAAAAAAAACATGGTCATTGGTAAAGATTTGTTTCACCCTATGGTCTTTACGAATGCGAATTTCTCAGATTTAAAACCATTATTGGATCAGCAAAGAAACTGAGGAAGCATATAATCAAAAGATAAATTAAATAGATGCTAGATCCATAAGGAAAAGATATTTGAAGTGAGAAAATGTCTGATTATGCTATTGTTATGAAGTAGAATCTGTATAACAGGAAAATTGGTCAGGGGAGTCATACCATAAAGGCGAGAGAGTCCATGACCTTTCGGTCTAGGAACAAACACTTGTTAAAGATTAATAATTATTATTGCAATAATTTGAAATAATACATTATCCTAATATGTGTAAGTAAGGAAGAGACGCCTACTTACAGTGGACGCTTTTATGCAATTGCAATAACTTAAATCCGATTTTAATTTATATATGCAGTTGAAATTAGTCATAATTTTTTGTTTACATTATTTTTGTTATTAGGAAAATAAAAAGATATTGGTCTTAATTTATTGCATAAATAAACAACTGGCGGGCATTAGATGAAGCTAAATATAATTTATTCTTCAAGTTGAACTTATCGCCGATATGCATGCGATTCAAAATACATAATGAATTTAAGGGGAGATCAATAAGCTAGATTGATCATTATTTAACACCAGCACAGTGTACACGCCGTCAATTATTTATCCATTAGTTTTTGCATGTTAACAGGAGTAAAAGAGAAAAGGGTCGTAGCAAGCCTAAAGTTTTATTATAAAACGGTAATTATCTTTAGGAGAAAAGTCATAGCAAGCCTAAAGTTTTATTATAAAACGGTAATTATCTTTAGCTACTCAATATTTCTTTTTATATTTATTTATAAAACTCCATGATCCAGAGTGGGAGAACACAACAAACTGTTCGAGATTCTTTGAATCCTGCTTGCTTCGCCAATGCATGAAATTCATTTTCTGTCCTCTCCTTACCACCGGGACTAAATGCTAGCATAACCATGTCAGATTGCAAATTACATTTAAAATCTTCTGCTGGGGTCTCTGAAAGGATATGCTCCACAACGATGATTTTTCCGTTATTTGGAAGTGCTTCATGGCATCTCTTCAGTATTTTTATGCAATTCGTATCGCTCCAGTCATGAAGAATCCACTGTGGATTCGGTAAAAAAAGAATTGAATCAGTCTAATAAGAAAATAATCATAAAAATATTATTACAAAGTTGTAAGAAACTATTGGGAATCAAAAATTATGAAAAAGCATTCCTTTTTTTAAAACGGGTGGAAAACTAACGTGAACAACGGTTTAATTATATGTATTGAATAAAATATATTTTTCTTATAATGCCACTATATTGCCACATTGAAAAGGGAAAAAAAAAAGAGCTGGCGATGTTTACAATGAATTTCTATAATAGCATCAGTTAAGCATTTCGTAAAGACAATAACATATATAAAGTAGTTGTTATAAAGGTTTATTTTATAGTCACGCTTCCACATACATGACTTAGGTGTAGCATTTATTATTATTATCATTATTGCTGAACAATTTAGAAGGCTAACAAAATGATGAATATACATATACATATACATACACAAACACGCACATATATTATATGATGAAAACAATTTCACCTTCATGATAATGGCTTCGCCTTTCGGAACACTAACGAACATGTCTCCACCCATGTGCTCCATGCCTGATCAATACAAAAAGGTCGGCCAAGTTTAAGTTTCACGTAAACCATCAAATTAAATTAAAAAGCGAGCTCCAAACACAAATATTTCAATGGAACCGATTTAAAATACATTACAAAGAACCAACACAAATATTTCACATACTTGCAAAAGATGGTGCGTCTCGAATAACGTGGGGCAAATCAAAATTAATGCCCTTTATAGTTGGATTCTTGGATAGGATCATGCGCAGGGAACCACCGATTCCACCTCCAACATCGACCAAAGTCCTCAGACCCTTGAATCCCTCGTACGTATCTACAATTCTTTTCATCAACATTGTCGAAAAATTGGACATTGCTATATTAAAACCCTTGTTAAATCTTGGATCTGTGGCGTGATACTCGAATGTGCTCATTTTATATACTTTTTCAACAGGAAGTCCCCCCTCGAGAATTGCATCTTTCAGGTGGTACCTACACATACAATTATTAATGATTACACATGCACACATATAGTACGTGTAGAGGTTGGAATGTAGTTGATACTTGCCAAGTCTCCAAGTAAACCCTGTCTAGGCTCATGATCAACAAAGGGGCTAGAGAAACTCCATCATCATTCTTGGTGTAGAACTTGCAGACCGGAGCCAAGGAATACAGCCGCTCAACGCTGCCATCAGGCAGGGTTTTCACTCGACAATTTAAAATAGAATAGCTCGCAAGCAGGCGGAGGATTCTGTCCACCATGTTATGCGCCTCTGGATTGTTGGTGGGAATTTTCGCGGCGAGTTCTCTTGGTGAAATAAAGGCGTCGGGCCCCTTATTCTTCATGAGTTCAAGGAGGTCGAGCTCCAGCGCCACTTTGAGGACATTAGGTAGCACTGAAAAAGAGGCTAGTTGCATGGCGAATAAGAAAGAAGCCTCGTCCCCTTGTGCAACCTCCATTTTTGTATTCATTTTTCCTGAAAAGATTGAGAACAAGAAGCTACACTTTGGGTAGGAGTGTGCATATGCAGAGACAAACATATTTATAGTAGCTTAGTTTGTAGTAATTGCTATAAATTGTTTTTTTCATATAATATAAATAAAATTAAGCCATATTGTTTTAATCAAAATTAATTTTTTTTGCATTAATATATATATATATATATATATATATATAATCGTTGCATCAGGGAAATTAACATATATGTATGAATGGTGTATATATTTGTTTATTTGTTATAGAATAGGCCGGATATCATTAATCGTTGGTCAAATTACGTTTTAGTTAGGACACATTCCCTGAAATCCATGCCACCCAAGAGAGCTGCATGCATTTTGCTGTCTAAGTCATAATCTATATTATATATATTATTATACTTTAACGTATCATATTAACTAAATTTGATATGTTGATGTGGTACAAAAGTTTTTTACATTTTTTTATTCGTAATATTTGTTAGTTAATTTTGTTGGTGTACGTTTATTAGTAATTTTTATATGTCTCTCTATTTTTTCGGATTTTTCTCCAATTTATCTATAATTTATCTAAAAATTCAAAATATCTTAGTAAATTTTATCTAATCAGTAATCTATAAATATCATATTCTAATAAAATAATATATGTATTTTACACCAAATTATCAAAGAAAAAAAGTTAATATGACATGTATCATGTGCCATGGAACACTAATTTATTATAAATTACTGGCTACTACGGTTCCCATTAATTTATATATCTGGTCTATAAGAAAAGTTTATGTTAAATTTTTTAAATATAAAAATTCCAATTATTATAAAATCAAGAAATGGAGAGAAGACGTAGGAGTATTAAATTCTCCGAACATCCATAAGCATCTATGCGTTCGTTTATCATTCAGTCTACCTTTTATTAACCATCCAACTAAATAGGCTTTTGTTCAAATCAGTTTCAATAAGTCTTCTTCCGCACAGTGGATACTCGTATGATACGAAGAAAGTTTCAGCATTGTTAACACAATAAAGCTATGAAAGAAAATTTATTCACCTCCTCTAAATTTCCTATCTTGATCCTGACATCTTATTTTTTAAAATAAGAGACGTGTGACGTTAGTTCTAAAAAAACAATAATAATGATGAAGAACAATTGAAAAAAAGCAAAAACTTGTGTGAGACAGTCTTACGGATCGCATTTTGTGAGACGGGTCTCTTATTTGGGTCATCATGAGAAAGTATTATTTTTTATGCTAAGAGTATTACTTTTATTTTGAATATCGGTAGGGTTGACCCGTCTCACAGATAAAGATTCGTGAAACCGTCTCATAAGAGACTTACTCTTAAAAAATGCGTTGGTTAGTTTTCGAAAAAGTAAAGAAAAGTGTATGTGTATGGATCCGCTTATTTTAATTTTATTTTAGTAATAATTATCATAATAATAATAGTTGGAATATGCAAATTCTTGAATTTTTGTACGAAAAACTCTTAAATTTGTGTTCTTTTTATATTTTAAAAAAATATTTATTA
Organism: Primulina tabacum; assembly: GCF_025594145.1. Classification (NCBI taxonomy): domain Eukaryota; kingdom Viridiplantae; phylum Streptophyta; class Magnoliopsida; order Lamiales; family Gesneriaceae; genus Primulina; species Primulina tabacum. The sequence goes on along the minus strand of NW_027459773.1, from coordinate 74,741 downwards.
TCATTATTATTATTATTATTAGAAAAAAATTAAAATAAAAAATAAGTAGACCTACACACACATACTTTCTTTTAATATTTTGAAAATTAAACCAACACATATTAAAATAAATAAAAGAAATTTAAAAAAAATTGAAAGAATATAAATTTTTTCGGAAGATAAATAGCTTAATATTTTAAAAATATGTTTTTTTTTTAAATATTTGACTGGTTCACCATTTTAAGATGATCTATGTTTAGGGATGGCAATGAACCGGGACGGGTTTGCCATCCCCATCCCCACCCCCATCCCCGAATTCCATCATCACCCCCATATCCGTCTCAATCCCCGCTTTTTCGGGTTCGGGGAATCCCCAAACCCGAAACTTCAGGGATCAAATTCTCATCCCCGTCCCTATCCCCGTTTCAAAAATATTATTATGGTAAGACGATGACGAATTTGGAGATTTTTCTCAAATCAAAACTTATTATTATCTATTATTATTAGAGATAATATTAATATTAATATTAATATCAATATCAATATTAATAATAATAAGATTATTAATATTTTTAAAAATAATATTATTATTATATTATTAATATTAATAATACTATTATTTTATTATTGATATTATTTTCGGGGCGGGTTCGGGGATTTCGGAGATGAGGATAGTAATCTCATACCCGCTCGAATTACATCGGGGATTTTTTTAAATCTCCGAACCCGAAACCAAACCCGAAAAATTCGGGGATCCTCATCCCCGTTTCAGGCTTTCCCCGCGGGGCCCCAAACCCGTGGGGAAAGTTGTCATTCCTATCTATGTTTCAAATTAATCCACATGCAAAAATTGGAAGTTTGAACTCAAATTCATTAGTTTTTAAAAATAAAAAATAAGTTGATCGAAACACACACTTCCTTTAATTTTTTTGAAAACTAAATCAACGTATATTAAAATGAATAAATAATTTGTTTTACAAAAATAAAAAGAGCACAAATTCAAGATTTTTCATACGAAAATTCAAGAATTTGCATATTCCAACTATCATTATTTTTTTATTAACAACATTACTAGTAAAAATAAAATAAAAATAATCGGACCAATACACATGCACCTTTATTTATTTTTTTGAAAACTAAACTAACAAATTTTTTTAAAATTTTTTTCATTTATTCTTTTAGAACTTGGACACATCTCTTATTTAAAAACATGAAACATGAGACCACATTTCAAAAATGAGAGTTGAAGTTTAAGTTCGATAATTTGAAAGATAGATCGCCTTAAAATGATGGAATGTTTTATGAATCAAAGTATTTTTTATTTATTTAAATATGTGTTGGTTAACTTTATTTTATTTTTTTAAAGGTGATGGACACACATGCACAAATTTTTTATTTTTTAAAAATAAATCAACGTATATTTAAAATTGTTTAAAAATAATTTTTTTAAAAAAGGTAAATTACATCAGATTTTATAAATAAAGAATTTTTAAAAAAATGATTGATCCACTATTTTAAGGATATCTTTTAAATTATCGAAATCTTCAACTCTCATTTTTTTTGTTGTTGTCATAAGTCCTTTTTTAAAAAAACGAGAGATGTTTCAAAGTTTTATATAAAATAATAATGATTAAAAAATTAAAAGGCTAGCGTCCTCTGTCCATTTTGGCAAACGCTGCAAATTAATTTGCAACATCCTCCAAGAGTGGTGGAGTTTGGCAAAACTCCATCACATATATTAATTTTGAAATATTAATTTTCTATAGATATATCTATAAATGTATACGGATGGGAAATGGGCATTTTTTCACAATTGTGAAATTATCTATAATTGTCACGTTGCCAGTATAAATCAAAAGACATTACATACGTAAAATTTTACCATAAGGAGGACATGTATGGATATTTCAAATCTGGATTAATTTCCATCAATACCTGTTTATTATGTTTCCATCAATAACTTAAAACTTTATTGAGTCTATTTCATCTCCATGACTTCCGGTTTTTCTTCTCTCCCACGATTAATCGAGCATTGTGCCTCCGTTTGAGATATGCCATTTAGTTGATTCTTGGGGATGGCGATAAGCTTCACTTGTATGTGGGCAGGTAAAATTCTGCTATTTGTTTCACATCCTTCTTTGGTATCTGCGTGCAAGGAAAATAATGGAAACACACCACCTGAGTTGTAGGTTTAGCCACAACGGATGTATAAATTAACTTTTTGGGAAAACAATTTTGGTCCATTAAATATTCAAATTTTGGTTTTGGTACAATAATTTTGTTTTTTTTTTCAATCTTATTTCGTCGGAGTGCTGATATGATACCGAAAAATATGGATATGGCGGGAGAAAATGCTGACATGACATCGTCAAAGTACAATGGTCCAATCACACCGAAAAAGAAGCTACTTGGGAATTGAAAGAAAAGATGCGAGAACAATACCCTTATCTCATTGAGGATCGAGTATAGCAAAGTTTCGAGGACGAAACTCCTCATAAGGTGGGAAGGATGTGAAGACCCAAAGAATTAACACACAAAGCCATGAATTAAAAACACATTCTAGTCATGAATTCAAAGAAGAATTTGAAGAGTCATAACAACATGTTAATGGTGTTTAAGGCCATTAAGAATGCCATAAACATGGTTGTAACGGTAGCATTTTCACCTCCCTTCCATGAGCCTATAAATAGTAGCCAAAGGGTAGGATAAATCACACCTTCCAGCAGCATTTCAGCAACTCGTTCTAGTCCATTTTCGAAGCACCGCAGCAGCCGAATTCTTGTCCGGTTCGACGCAGTCCAGCAGCTTTCGTGTCTGAATTTTAGTTGTCTTTCCCACAAATCTTTGAAGACTATCATCAAGTAAGTGGGCTTTTACTATACTTTTACGTACAACATGATATATATTTGTTCCTATTTGTTATGAAAGTTTTTGAAAATTTGTTGTTGATATTAGTATAATATTTGAAAGCATGTTTGAAATATTTGAAATGCACTGTAAATATTCGAATTAGAAATGGCAAGGAAATTCTGATATTTGATATGTTTTGTTTAAGACCCTGATGCGGTGGGATATAATAACCATTCTTTTGGCCTCGCCCCTTAGAGAAGTAACATATAGGGGACTGATAAGTAAACCATTGAAATGAGATGATTTTCAGTGCTATTTTTGTATCTAATTCGTATTCGATTCAACATCCTTATGATTGAAATTATGATAATGTATTCGTATAATTCTAACCTTGATATTTGTTATGCCCGATCGACCCCTATTTACTGAGTATTTACCAAATAATCATCCCTTACATTCCCACCCCAGATACAAAAGAGGAACAAATCAAAGATAAAGAACAAGAATATTTTTGGGGATGGTGATGAAGCCAAACCAATTCAAGACCAGTCCTGTCATTCTATCTTTTAGTTATTTTACGCTTCCGCATTTCGTTGTAATCGCATTGTAAAGACGATTATTGATTTATGTAATAGACTGACTTTTGGCTATTTGATGTACTACGTGGCTTGTTGTTACACGATTTTAAATTGTTAAACAACGCCGATGGCACGTCTCTGTTCCGGGGCGTGACAGATATGGTCTGACTCAGATTGATCTGATATCTAAGGGAAAGTTTTTTGATTGAACCAACTGAACCCCTCTCATCAGCCCAGACGACTATCAATCTAACTATGAAAAAAGAGTTCAGATCAAGTTGAAAAAGTTCGATAAATTGGTGGACCATATAATAGTATTTCACTTGTCTAAAATAAGAATCAGATACTAGAATGGATTTAAACTAATATGATATCAGAATCCATGGAAAAAAAAGATTTTGATAGACTTAATTTAATTGTGGTGATGATAGTCAAAACCAGTAGATCGTGTGAATAAAAACCTGAAGATAGTTTAAAGCAGTAGTTAGTATAAAACCAGTAGTTCCCCTATCGCTTTTACAAAAGCAGTTCTCTGCGAGTACTTATTCGCTTAGAGAAACAGAAGCAGAACTTGACTCTTTTCTAGAATCAGAACCAATCGATCTTATATTAAATGTTACCGTTACTCTACCAAGTACGAGTATTAAATGCTTCATTAATGCTGAACTAAGTCATTTAATACGCCTTACCTATTTTGGTATAAAACAAGACTGATTGTTCTGAAGCTTTTTGCAGGAACTCTTTTAGGCAATAAATAAAGCTGATTTTATCAGAAGTCACAGAAGCCATTTTTTTTATAGACGTTAGATTCAAGACTTCTATATAAACGCAAGATCAACGACGTTTACAAGTTACCAAAAACTACGAGCTTATTCTCTAACATACGTATGTTGATTTGAGCACTTAGATTTTCTTATCATCTTTAAAGCTCAATATATAGAAAAGTAGCACACGCTTCATAATAGTTATCTGATCTTTTGAGATCATATTGTGCTGACTGTTTCTTACTCTCTCTACAATCATTATCGCGTTATTACATATTTGAGAAGAGTTTGTAAACTGGAAAAGAGTCTTTTCCAGAACCTTGTTGTATCGGTTTGATTGTGTTGAGAAACTAAGAGTTTCAGTAGGCAAAGGATAAGTCCTACTGAAGTGGGTGTATACAAGTGTTGTACTGTAAAAACCAAAGTCTTTTAGTGATACCTTCTGGAAACAGAAGAAGAGGATACGTAGAAGATTTCATCTTGGAACTTCCATAAACAACCATCGTCTACTGCTTACTATTTTATCATTATACACCCTTAAACCATCAGATCGTTTCCGCACTATATTGTGGTCTGCTGGTTATACATTTGAACAAGATTTGCTACAATCTCTAACAGGATTCTAGCACCCCTTTGCATAAACGACCGTCAAAGGAATAGAGTTTATTCACCCCCCCATCTAAACTCCATATTGATCCTCAACATGTGGTATCAGAGCAGATTTCTATTGTTCTCTATTTACAACAGTTATGGCACATTTCAGCAAGGTTTCCATGTTCTCAAAAGAATACTTTGATGACTGGAAGATCCGGATGCAAGCTCATCTTGCAGCCCAAGATGGTCCTTTGAAGATCTTAAAATCTAACACTACTGTTGTTGTTACTGAGGGAGCGCCTCAAATGGTTGAAAAGCACAGAAGTGAATGGACTGGTGAAGATAATAAGAAAGCCAATCTCGATAATGTTGCGAAGGACATTCTTTACAAAAACCTCGACAAAAATACCTTCAGCAAGATCAAGATGTGTTCTACTGCTAAAGAGATTTGGGAAAAGTTCATCCAAATCTGTGAAGGAAATGAGCAGACGAAAGAGAATAAACTGTCTGTAACAATGCAGAAATTTGAGAATCTCAAAATGAAAGTTGGATAAACTCTAAGTGAGTTTGATGAACGTTTCAGTAGCTTGGTTAATGAACTAGCAGCTCTTGGCAAAGAGCATGGCAACAGAGAGATAGCACTCAAACTTATGAGAGCTTTACCCAGGGAATGGGACGTTAAAACAATGGCTATGAGAGTCTTTAAATATTGGAGCTACATGACTTGTTCGCTGACTTAAAAGCTTATGAGTTCGAACTGGAAGTTCTGAGTCCTCTGACTCAGAGAGTCATTCTTGCGAAAGTGATGCAGAAGAGATCAAATGTCTCATGGAAGATATTGAACCAACCTCGACATCTGTAGAGGTACATGACTTTGACTCTGACGAATTTACACGAACTGATTTGATTAAAGCACTGCATGACATGGTGGAAGAGTACTCGAGACTTTCTCAGTCATTCGAGGAGGTTAAGACTGAAAATCAAAACTTAAATGATCAAGTCAGTAAGTTTGCTTGTTTGCAAGAGAATAGCTGCAATGATTTAAAAGTTGAAATAAGTAAGTTAAGAACTGAGAATGACAGGGTTATTGCAGATTATCAAACGATGAAGTCTGAGAATCAGAAGTTATCTATTCTGGTAAATGCATTGAACAAGTCTTCTATTTCTTTAGAGAAGATGCAAGAGTTGCAGAAGCAATCCGGTGACAGAAGTGGTCTCGGATTCAGCAATAATGAAAGCATTTCTGAAACAAGTACTAAGCTACAACTGGATAAAGGCAAAGGGAAATTCATTCACTTTGTCGAAACCAGTGTGGTATATGAACCTGAAGTACCAACTGTTCAAGTTGAAAGGACTATAGATCAGACAAACAGAAGGAAGCATTATGGTCTGGGTTATGTTGAACCTAAGGGAAGAGTTCACCAGAGTTATGGATCCAGCAGAGGATTCAACTCAGGACGACAATCCTCTATGAAGGTTAAAAACTACCATCACTATAATTCTAGAACTGTTCAGAAGAGATACATACCAGACAACAAAAACAGAAGGGAAGAACAACATTCTAAGATGCATTCTATTAGAAATAGCATACCTTCTGTTGCACACACCGCTTTGGATACCCGAAGTACAAGGTCACCTAGAATTGTATAAATGTGGGTTCCTAAAGGACTGATAAGGATTGGACAGCTCCACATGGTATCTGGACAGTGGATGTTCCAGACATATGACTGGACAGAAAAATCTACTATCAGAAGTAATAATTTATACTTGACCAAAGATAACATTTGGAGATAACTCAAAAGGTAAAACCGTGGGTAAGGGTAAGATTATCCATGGTAACATTACTATCAATGATGTACTATTAGTTGAAAATCTTTGCTACAACTTGATTAGCATTAGTCAACTGTGTGATAATGGTTATTCTGTGGCTTTTCAGAAGCACACATGCACAGTTAAAAATTCTGATGATTCTAATGTATTAACTAGAAAAAGATAAGGCAACACATACAAAGTTTCTTGGAATACAGATCCTATTAATGTTCCTACGTGTTTAGTTGCTTCTCTTAGTGATAAAACATTGGCTATGGCACAAGAGATTGAATCACCTGAACTTCAAGTCAATAGACAAACTCAAGAAGCAAAATATAGTTGACGGTTTGCCTGATATTAACTTTGTTAAGAATCATGTTTGCTCTGCATGTCAACTTGGCAAGCAAGTGAGATCTAGCTTCAAGAATAAAGGTATTAAATCAACTTCAAGGTGTTTGGAATTATTGCATATGGACTTGTTTGGTCCAATCCCTATCATGAGTTTAGGGGGAATGAAATATACACTTTTTGTTGTTGATGACTTTTCCAGATTTACTTGGGTAATATTTCTTGCTAGAAAAGATCAAACCAGTAGTCTCCTGATCAAGCTTCTGAAAAAGATTCAAAATGAAAAATCAGTTTCTGTTATTAAAATCAGAAATGATCGGGGCACTGAGTTTACTAACAAGATTCTTGAGTTATATTTGGATGAACAGGGCATTCATCATGAATATTCAGCTGCCAGAACGCTTCAACAAAATGGAGTAGCTGAGAGGAGAAACAGAACTCTTAAAGAAGCTGCTAGAACAATGCTAGATGATGCAGACATCTCTCAGCGCTTCTGGGCAGAAGCAATCAACACAGCATGCTACACACAAAATAGAACCATGATCAACAAAAGGCACAATCAGACTCCATATGAGATATGGAAAGGAAGTAAGCCTCATGTATCTTACTTTCATGTATTTGGTTGTAGATGTTTTGTGCACAACAATGGTAAAAATTATTTGTCTGCATTTGATTCAAAATCAGATGCTGGACTGTTTATTGGTTATTCAGCAGTAAGCAAAGCTTTTAGAATTTTCAATAATAGAACTCTTAATGTTGAAGAATCTGTTTATGTTGTTTTTGATGAAGATAGCCGTGCTCCTGGAATTTCTAACGTGTCAAATCTAAGTAACAGGTTAGATAGGATTCATCTGAAACTGGATAGTGAACATGATACAGAACCTAGTGTTAAAGATGCTCAAAATCCAGAACCAGACATTCCTCTGGTAGAACCAATTGTTCAGACACAAGATTTACCATAACCAGAAGTGAACACTCCAGAACCTGCTACTGCTTGGGCTGAGCCTATTTCGAATACATCAAACAAGGAAGAAATTTCTTTAAACCCTTTCGTTTGGAGAAAATCCCATCCTCCATATTTGGTTATTGGTAATCCAGGAACCCCGTTGAGAACCAGAAGGCAAATGATTAATGAATATATGTATGTTGCTTTTATCTCTCAGGATGAACCAAAGAAAATTGAAAAAGCTCTTCTGGATCCCAGTTGGATTGAAGCTATGCAAGAAGAGCTAAATCAATTTAAAAGAAATGAAGTTTGGTTTCTTGTACCCAGACCATCTCATCAAGCCATTATTGGAACCCGGTGGGTATTTAGAAACAAGCTAAATGAAGAAGACACTGTAGTCAGAAATAAAGCAAGACTGATAGCTCAAGGTTTCAGACAAGAAGAAGGAATAGACTATGATGAAACCTATGCACCAGTAGCAAGGCTTGAAGCGATCAGAATATTTTTAGCATTTGCTGCTTTCAAAAATATCAAAGTTAATCAGATGGACATGAAAAGCGCATTCCTAAATGGTCTACTGCAAGAAGAGGTCTACATTGAACAACCTCCAGGTTTTATCGATCATTTCTTACCTCATCATGTATTTAAATTACACAAAGCCCTGTATGTTTTAAAGCAGACACCAAGAGCATGGTATGACACTCTATCACAATTTTTTGTCAATCATGATTTTACAATCGACACATTAGATAAGACTCTATTTACCATAGTTAAGAATAAGCACATTCTGTTAGTACAGATTTATGTTGATGACATTATTTTTGGTTCAACTAACCCCAAATTATGTGCAAAGTTTGCTGAGTTAATGCAGGATTAGTTTGAAATGAGCATGATGGGAGAATTAACATTCTTCCTAGGACTATAGATCAAGCAACTTGATACTGAAATTTTCATAAATCAAGTTAAGTATACCAAGGTGCTACTGAAATAGTTTGGCATGGAAGCATGCTCTGCTGCTTCCACTCCAATGAGCTCATCAACTAAACTTGATAAGGATGATAGTGGAATTCCAGTAGAGATAACTCAGTATCAAGGTCTTATTGGTTCTCTGTTATATCTTACTGCCAGTAGACCTTATATTATGTTTGTTGTTTGCATTTGTGCTAGATTTCAATCTAACCCTAAGTAGTCACATTATATTGCTGCTAAACGTATTCTGAAGTACTTAAAGGGAACTCAAAATGTCGGCTTATGGTATCCTAATGATTCATATTTTAATCTTATTGGATATTCAGATGTTGATTATGTAGGTTGTAAACTAGACAGAAAAAGCACAAGTGGTTTTTGTCAATTTCTTGGTGATAGGCTGATCTCCTGGTTTAGTAAAAAGCACACTTCCATAGCTACGTCTACTGCAGAAGCAGAATACCTCGCTGTTGGATGCTGCTGTTCTCAAATATTGTGGATGCAACAACAGCTTAAAGACTATGGATTTCATGCTTCTGAATCACCCATATTCTGTGACAATACAAATGCTATATCAATCACGCAAAATCCAGTATTTCATTCCAGAACAAAGCACATAGATATCAGACACCATTTTATTAGAGATCATGTGCAGAAGAAGGACGTTCGTCTGGAATATGTTCTTATTGATCAACAAGCAGCAGACATCTTTACAAAGCCTCTGCCTGAGAATAAGTTTTCTTATTTTCGAAATGTTCTTGGTTTAATTGACTTAAATTGAGTATATTGTTGCTATCAGTTTGATGTTTGCTGTCAGATATTTGTTACTCATCTAATATCAGCGGGTTCATAAGAAAAGGAGACAATTTGTGGTAACTACTGATATTTTATTAAGAATGAAATCGACGTCTTACAACTTGATTCAAATTTCTTTCTACAGCATATTGCAACATTCTAAACCAGTTATTCAAATCATGACTCCTCATATTCCGTAAGTTTTCAGAATTGATGAAAAGTCAAGCCACTCCCACTCTCTTGACAGCAGCATGTGGTTCAGCACATCATCCTTGACCAGCTCGGATATGTGATCAACTCGAGCAAGCCTCTTGAACCTTCTTGCTAGTGACCTCTGTCTGGCCGAAGCAGGAAATTCTCCAGTGTTGATTTCTTGGAGATCATGAATAATAGTCCAAATGGACATAACCTCATCAAAAATGAAATCTTCTGCACCTTGTTTTAATTCTTGCAGAATTTGAGGTGTCCAGAAAGGATGAGGAACATGAGTGCTGCTTTCACAACCCATTGGAATATAATTGTCATTATGAGCAGAATTATCGTCTCTTATAGACAAGACTTGAGGAAGATGAAGAGTCATCGAGCATTAAATTTTCAGACTAAGTTTTTCTCACTCTTCCTTCTGCTTATTTCATGTTACTCGTTTAATCACTTATTTGCATTAAGTTAAAGCAGTAGATAAACAGTAATATGACAAAATAGGATATTTCATTCATAAAACCAGATTCATTACATTGTTTTTATCTATTACATTGTGTTGATATCAGCAGCTTGAAGTACTGCAAAGTACTTCAGCAGGAACCTAACTAAGATCTGCTGGAATCCCCTCTTGGCATGATCGTGGTTGCTGAACGGGATGATTCCGCAGCTTAGTCCTAATAAAAAAGAACAATCTAACTGATTGTTCATATTACAGGCCAAGTAATTTCTTCCAAGACTTCATAACTTGAAAAAGGATGTCTTCAGACATCATCTTACGAGAAGTTGGAAAGTCTTCTTGCAAATCCTCTGCTGAATCAGTCTCTGGAGAAGACTCCGAGAACCTTTCTGCATCATCCATTTGTGTTTTGTTATTATTTGAGTACTTACTTTACCTTGTGAGATTGCAGGTACTTATATAGAGTGTTGGGAAGCTAAAGAGACGCCCTACCGGTCACATCTTGCACGATTATCAAGAGTCATCTATATTTTTCTCAGATATCGTATCTTCGCATCTATTACTTGCATTAATTGAGGGGGAATATTAATTTATTCTGTCTTTTCCTTTTCCATTCTTTATCAGAAGCAGAAGAAGGTTTGTCTTCTCGATAAAACAATGTGTCTACTGGTTTTATTCAGATGCTGAAAATATTTCAGCACTCCATAAGTTTTAGTAGATATTATCATAAGACGACAAACTCTCTTCTGATTTTCTTTAATAAACACTTTGGACAGCCCGCCCTTTATTTTTTACTTTTTAAAAATTTAGGCTTATCTGACACTCCCTGTTCAAATTTTCAAATTCAACCGTAAACATATTGACACGTGTCCTTATGTTTCACTGACGGTTGTATATGTTTGAATATTAACCACCTCTTTCATCTCATTTCACTTTTACGCTTTCAGACTTTTGATCTCCAGCTACTGTTTTTCTCTTGCTCTCATCTCTTCTACAGATTCTACTTTATTATTATCCTGATTGCAGATATGGCCGGAGCATATGCATTGAAAGCTTATCAAGTTAACTTCGCATCAGTCTTAACAATCAACGATGAAAATCTCGTGAAGATGTTTCAAGCTCTTAAGAAAACTGGCCTAAGAAGGTTCTTGGAAGCACCTACCATTATTTACAAAACTGCTCTCCTGGATTTCTATGCTAAGGCAATTGTAGAAGAAGGGAAAATCACATATTCCCAAGACAATGCATCTATCTCCATCGACGCTGCCCTATTAGGATCAACTTTCTTTCTACCATTTTCTAGACTTTCTAAGTTTACTTGCATTTCTAAGGAGGAGATGTCTTCTGCCCTCCTTAACTTCTCAGCTTCTGGAGAGGAACTCTCTTCTTCTTGTTTCAAAAAACTTTTGAAAATGGAATATCAAGTGCTTGCCGACATTGTTGCAAAAGCGCTTTTGGTCAAAGCTGGCACCTTTGATAGGCTGACCAAGGAGAAAATTCAATACATGATCGCTATCACTTCTGGGTTTCAGGTGAATTGGAGTCGATTTCTTTTCAAAATAATGAAGGATATGGTGTTAAGGAAATGTTCTGGCTTTGTTGTTCAAATCAGCAAGATGCGGAAAGATGCTGGTTTTCCTCTTACTACTGATCAGGATGTCTCTTACGTCACAATGGCTGATGCCGACAATGTGCTTGCGCTAAGGCCCAAGCCAAATGTGCCTGAGTTCATTGCTTTGAAGAAGGAAGTGGGAGATGCTCAAACTGAGGCTCAAGGACCTCAGAAGAAGATAAAGAGAAAGAGAGTGGTTATCTCCACTGATTCTGACAAAACAGTATCTGAGAAGTCTGCTGCTCCTACCAAGGAATCTCTACCAGCCACTCCTAGCAAGAAGAAAGCTCGCACTATTGTTCGCATCAAGAAAACAGTTGCAATCACTGATTTAGACATTGTCCCCTGAGACAAGTGTTTCCAGAAGCCACCTCTTCTTTGCCAGAATCAGTCCCTGCTTCTAGACCAGCAGCTACTTCTACTGCAACCACTTCATCTACTGCTCCGATCTTCAGACCGAATTCTGGAGTTGTCATTCGGGAATCCACCGCTGGGTCTTCTGCATTTAGGCCAGTGATGCCTATGTCATCTTCTGATAAAGGCAAAGGAAAACTTGCTGTAGAATCACAATCTCATGGCACCAAATCTTCTTTTTCCACTGGTGTTGCTCTTCACATAGAGGAAATTGAGAGAACTGCCAATGAAGGCATGACGTTCTTCGACGAATGGCATAAGGTTCGGGTTTTTCATCCTCTCTCATATTTCAGGATAGAAGGTAACTTTGGAAGAATGATGAAGTACGAGAAGAAAGTTTTTGAACTTGTCAGAACTAATAATGTAATTGAAGCTATGAGCAGGCGAAATTTTATTCTTGAGCAACTGAAGCAACCGAAGCTGAAATCTGTCTTAAAGACTCTTCAGTCTAATTTCAACTCTATGATTCCTACTGCTGCTCAAGATCAGCAAGTCAATCGCATTCTGACTGATCGATTGAGAATAATGAATGAGCAACTTCTTGCTCAAGAACAGGCCTTTGGAGAACCTGCACAATATTCAGTAGGTTTTGTTCCAATCTTTACTCAGACTAAGCCAGTTGAGGACCGGACTACAGCTTCACCAAAAGCTAAGGTCTCCAGTACTCCTGCATCACCTAAGCGGCCTACTCAATCTTCGTCTCTTATTTCTGTTCGAGAATTGGCTTCGGTGGATGAAGTCATTGAATCCATTGTTTTTAATGTCTCCGCTACACCAGAAGCAGTTCAGGCTAAAGGTGTGGTCCAACCAATGGTCCAACCAGCAGTCAAACCAACAGTTCAACCAGCAGACATACCCATGGCAGTATCAGATGCTGCTCAATCTCAATCATTGCCAAATCTAGAGATTTTCTCTGCTGAGCATCGAGTGGCAATGGAAGCTATTTTGAATGATCCATCTATATCCATTCCAGCCACCAAACAACTGGAAGCCTTGGAAGCTGCAGAACCACAAGGAATTACAGCGCCTGAACCATCTACTGCTGCTGGAGGAACCTCTTCTGAACAGCCCGTTGCAATTTCTACTGCTCCTATAGAACTTGTCTCTTCTACTGCACTGATTGTCCATCCTGCCGACTCCCCGACTCATATTGCTCACGTTGCTCATCTTGCTGAATTCCAGCAACGTATTCTGGCCAGAAGCCCCTCCCCAGAAGAAGAGCACTTCAATCTTGAGTTTGAGATCAAAACACTGAGGCGATCTATTGATAGAATTTCTGAAATCGTCAAGCAGTTATCTTTTAATCATGCTGGTGAGGTCAGTGTCACCGACTCTTTCCGCAAACGCATAATGAATTATGTCCTTAACACGGTAGAATCATTGTCAAAGCTTGAAGTTGAATCTGATCTCTTCCGGAAAAATGTCTTGGCAAGTCATGCAACCGTCATGCTCGGTCAAACTGATGTTCTTCGTACTATCTCTGCTCATGACTCGTCTCTTCAATCCATCTTAACTCAAATTGCGGCTAATGATTCCAAAATTGAAACTATCAACGACAAGATTGAGTCTCAATCTCAATCAATTCAAGCTCTAAATGAACATGTTGCGAATCAAATGCAAATTCTGGAGTATTGCATACGGGCCTTATTACTCTTACTGAACGAGTGGATTTCTTACTTAATCGAGTTCAAGGGTTTGATGCCAAAAAGGGGGAAACAGAAGGAAGACCAGAAGCAGAAGGAAGAATGACAGAAGGAGGACATCACGCAGAATCATCTTTAAGGAGCCAAGATCCTCAGGATGAGGATACCTTGTTCCGAGACATTGGAATAGATGATTAAAACTCCTTAACGCTTTTTGAACTCTGATTTACTGTTTATTTTCTTATCAATTGCTTTTAAAGGCTATCTGTTGTTATATTCATCTTTACTAACCTCTAGGTTTTGGCATCACCGCAGATAGACTTAATTTAATTGTGGTGATGATAGTCAAAACCAGTAGATCGCATGAATAAAAACCTGAAGATAGTTTAAAGCAGTAGTTAGTATAAAACCAGTAGTTCCCCTATCGCTTTTACAAAAGCAGTACTCTTCGAGTACTTATCCGCTTAGAGAAACAGAAGAAGAACTTGTCTCTTTGCTAGAATCAGAACCAATTGATCTTATATTAAATGTTACCGTTACTCTACCAAGTACGAGTATTAAATACTTCATTAATGCTGAACTAAGTCATTTTATACGCCTTACCTATTTTGGTATAAAACAAGACTGATTATTCTGAAGCTTTTTGCAGGAACTCTTTTAGGAAATAAAGCTGATTTTATCAGAAGTCAAAGAAGCCGTTTTGTTTATAGACGTTGGATTCAAGACTTCTATATAAACGCAAGATCAACGACGTTTACAAGTTACCAAAAACTACGAGCTTATTCTCTAACATACGAACGTTGATTTGAGCACTCAGATTTTCTTATCATCTTTAAAGCTCAATATACAGAAAAGCAGCACACGCTTCATAATAGCTATCTGATCTTTTGAGATCATATTGTGCTGACTGTTTTTTACTCTCTCAACAATCATTATCGCGTTATTACATATTTGAGAAGAGTTTGTAAACTGGAAAAGAGTCTTTTCCAGAACCTTGTTGTATCGGTTTTATTGTGTTGAGAAACTAAGAGTTTCAGTAGGCAAAGGATAAGTCCTACTGAAATGGGTGTGTATAAGTGTTGTATTGTAAAAACAAAAGTCTTTTAGTGATACCTTCTGGAAACAGAAAAAGGGAAGACGTAGAAGATTTCATCTTCGAACTTCCATAAACAATCATCGTCTACTGCTTATTGTTTTATCATTATACACCCTTAAACCATCAGATCGTTTCTGCACTATATTGTGGTCTACTGGTTATACACTTGAACAAGATTTGCTATAATCTCTAACAAGATTCTAGCACCCCTTTGCAAAAACGACAGTCAAAGGAATTGAGTTTATTCACCCCCCCCCCCCCCCCCCCCATGAACTACATATCGATACCCAACATATTTCATCGTGATGATGCTAAGAACAAGCACATTGCGGATCATGCTAAACATGAAGAGAGAGAATTCCAATCCACATGGACCAACATCATGCGACGATGATGTCGTGATTAGTCAATTGGAAATGGATTCTCTCGGGCTGTTGAACGAGCTAAGGCAGCCGAGGCGGGACTTAGGCGAGGAGGTCCACAGTATACTCCTCCACCTCCAGTGTCAGATCAGCAGCCTACTTTGCGGCCGAGAGGTAAGAAGTTCAAGAAGACCGGTTCTGTTTCTTCGTCTTCTTCGAGTTCTAGTGGATCCCAGAGAGGGAGTCCTGTGATTGCTCCTTATTGTAGCCATTGTGGGGGTAAACATACTATCGAGCAGTGTCGAGTAATGTTTGGTACTTGTTATCAGTGTGGGCAGGAAGGCCTTTTCTCTCGAGTATGTCCGAACAGGGGTACGACTTCTTCCCAACCCCAGCCAGGATTTAGAGGTGGCCCCAGTATGATGAGACCTACTGTTTCTGCTCCATCCTTTCAGCAGTCGAGTGTCCCACGATATCAAGGACCGGGTGGTCAGAGTGCCCAAGTCCCTCCTCAAGTAAGAGTGTACGCCATGTCCGAAGATCAGGCGAGAGAAGCTCCTGGTGGCGTGATTGCAGGTATTTGCACGCTTTGCGATTATCCTGCATGTGTTTTATTTGATACAGGAGCATCTCATTCATTCATATCTCATGCATTTGTTGCATCTCACGATATTGAGTGTACCCCGTTGTATGATACTTTGTTGATAGCCACGTCAGCAGGGAAGATTATTTTGTCTGAGAAAGTTGTGCATAATTGTGTATTGATATATGAGGATAATGTGGTATTTCTGAATTTGATTGTCCTCCCAATGCACGACTTTGATTGTATTGTTGGCATGGATATCTTGACGACAAATCGAGCTACTGTTGATTGTTGTCATGGAGTGGTTCGATTTCGACCGATTGATGGACCCAAGTGGAATTTTTATGGCAAGGGTTCCCAAGCCAAAATTCCATTGGTATCTTCCTTGGAAATGTCTCAACTTTTGACTAGCGGGGATGAAGGTTATCTTATCTACGCTATTGATGTATCTAAGAAGGAACCTTCTTTATCGGAGATTCCTGTTGCGAAAGAGTTTCCAGATGTATTTCCCGATGAGATTCCTGATTTTCCTCCTCATCGAGAAGTTGAGTTTAGTATTGATCTTATGCCGGGGACTGCTCCCATATCTAAAGATCCCTATCGCATGGCACCTCTGGAATTGAAAGAATTGAAAGAACAATTACAGGATCTTCTCGATAAGGGATATATTCGACCGAGTGTATCACATTGGGGAGCTTTAGTTTTATTTGTTCGAAAGAAAGATGGTACTATGCGAATGTGTATCGACTATAGGCAACTGAATCGGGCTACTGTGAAAAACAAGTACTCACTTCCTCGTATTGATGATTTGTTTGATCAGCTTCAGGGTACTTCTGTATACTCGAATATTGATCTTCGTTCTGGGTATCATCAAATACGAGTTCGAGACGAAGATGTGCCCAAAACTGCTTTTCGTACGAGGTATGACCACTATGAATTCTTGGTTATGCCTTTCGGTCTCACGAATGCTCCTGCTGTTTTTATGGATTTAATGAATCGTGTCTTCCGAGATTATCTTGACCGGTTTGTTATTGTTTTTATCGATGATATTCTTGTGTATTCGAAATCAAAAAAGGAGCATGCTGAACATCTGAGACTGGTACTTCAAACTCTTCGTACTAGTCATTTTTATGCTAAATTGTCCAAATGCGAATTTTGGATGGACAAGGTGGTATTTTTGGGCCACGTCATTTCGAGACATGGCATATCTGTTGATCCTGCGAAGGTCGAAGCTGAATTGAATTGGCCGAGACCTACGAATGTTCCTGAGATCCGTAGCTTCATGGGTTTGGCTGGATATTATCGTCGTTTTATTGAAGGATTTTCGAAAATAGCTAAACCTATTACTCAACTGACACAGAAGAATCAGCGATTCATTTGGTCAGATGAATGTGAAGTTAGTTTTCTTGAATTGAAGACGAGATTGACCACAGCACCTGTGCTTACTATTCCCTCAGGTACCAGAGGATTTGTGGTATGTACAGATGCGTCTGATAAAGGTTTCGGCTGTGTTCTGATGCAACATGGCAAAATGGTTGCTTACGCGTCTCGTCAATTGAAATCTCATGAAACACGTTATCCTATTCATGATCTCGAATTGGCCGCCATTGTGTTTGCTTTGAAGATTTGGCACCATTACTTGTACGGAGAAAAGTTTGTTATCTATTCGAACCATAAGAGTCTGAAATATCTCTTTTCTCAATCTAATTTGAATATGAGGCAACGCAGGTGGATGGATCTCCTGAAGGATTTTGATTGTGAGATTCAATATCACCCTGGATCGGTGAATGTTACTGCGGATGCCCTTAGTCGTAAAGTACATGATTCTGTGTTAGCTTCTGTTTGTGTCGCCAAGGTACATGAGGATATATGTACTTCTGGTTGGACTTTTCACTCGAATTGGAATTCTGTCACTGTCTCAGCATTGCAAATTGAGCCGAACTTGATATCAAAAATACGAAAGGCCCAACGAAGCGATGCTCAGATCCAAAAGTCGAAAGAACTTGTATATGCTGGACATCATTCTGGATTTCAGATTTCTTCTAATGGTTCTTTACGACTTAATGGTCGGCTGGTAGTTCCTAATGATTTTGATTTGAAATATGCCCTTCTTCAATAAGCACATTGTAGCAAATACAGTATTCACCCTGGAGGCCGAAAGATGTATTTGACATTGAGACCTCAATTCTGGTGGAAACGTATGAAGAAGGACATTGCTGAGTTTATTTCGAAATGTCTTGTCTGTCAGCAACTGAAAGCCGAGAGAATGAAACCTGGAGGATTACTCCATAGTCTTGAAATCCCGAAATGGAATTGGGAACATATTGCTATGGATTTTGTGACTCATTTACCTCGTTCGCCCAAGGGCTGTGATTCTATTTGGGTCATTATGGATCGGCTTTCGAAATCTGCGCATTTCATTCCATATGAAAGGACTTATCCTTATAAGAGAATGGCCCGTTTATACATTGAGAATGTTGTGAGGCTGCATGGTGTGCCAGTCTCAATTGTATTTGATCGTGATCCTAGATTTGCTTCTAAATTATGGGGTAGTTTTCAGGAAGCGATGGGTACGCGTTTGGCTATGAGTACTGCTTATCATCCTCAAACTGATGGCCAGAATGAGCGTACGATTCAAACGTTAGAGGATATGTTGCGTGCTGTTGTGATGGACTTCAGAATAGGATGACAAGATGCCTTACATTGGTTGAATTTTCTTATAATAATAGCTTTCAGACGAGTATCGGTATGACACCGTTTGAAGCTCTATATGGGAGACGATGTAGATCACCATTATTTTGGGATGAAATTGGTGAAAGACAATTGACTGGACCTGAAATGATACATGAAATGAACGATAAGGTTCAGCTGATTCGGCAGCGGATGAAAGCTGCTCAGGATCGTCAAACGAGTTATGCGAACAAACGAACACGACCATTGGAATTCCAGAAAGGTGACAGAGTGTTTTTGAAAATATCTCCCTTTAGAGGCACTGTTCGATTCAGCATGCGAGGGAAATTATCTCCTCGATATGTTGGTCCATACGAGATTCTGGATCGAGTTGGTGATCTTGCGTATCGATTGGCATTATCACCAGCTTTATCTGCCATTCATAATGTATTTCATGTTTCTATGTTGAGGAAATATGAACCGGATCCATCACATGTGCTTGCACCTGACGAGGTTGAACTTGATCCTTCTCTTTCCTATGTTGAACAACCTGTTCGCATTATGGATCGAAAGGAAAAGATATTACGTAACAAATCGATTCCTTTAGTTCGAGTACAATGGACACGACATGGTGTGGAAGAATCAACGTGGGAATTGGAGAGCAAGATGCGAGAATCATATCCACACTTGTTTGATTCTATTCCACCTGTTCCATTGTATTCAATGTATAGTGATCCATTTACTGATTTTAGTTTTGATATGTACTATAATTGGTGACGTACTATATGTTTGTCAATGTTATGTATATATGGACACTTGAGATTTCGAGGACGAAATCTTTTAAGTGGGGGAGAAATGTAAGGACCGTGTATCGTATTATCGTAAATCCTATGTTGATTATAGATAATTCATGAAATTGTCATGTGATTATCTATATGATGTATATCATGACAATGAAAGTGAGAAAATAGGTGGTGAGGATGAAAGATTGTATTAGAAATTGATTTGTATTTGAAACATGTGATGAACCGCAACAGAAAAGTGACACATGTTACGGTTTTTAGCATAATTAACAGAGTATTGGTCCAAATAACATGAGGCCAATTTCATTGGAAAGATAATACATAATACTAAAACTTTCATGATTGAGTTTTGTCCAAATCCATTTGAAAATATGGGCAAAATCATCCCGAAGTGTATCATGTGCGTTGTAGTTCCTACAATGACACAGTTTGGGAGAATGAGCATAACTCTCGCATCCGATATCCAAATTGAGTGAGGTCAGTGGCAAATGAAATCCAAGACATAGATCTACAACTTTCCTGTTTACCATTTTTGCTAGTTCAAAACCTAAAATAGCGTTTCAGACAGAGCAAGGCGCGCACCCGCGCAGAACTGCACGCGCGGGCAGAACTATGCGCGCATATGCGCGAGTTTGGTCGCGCATATGCGCGAATACCTCTGTATCACACGATTTAAGGCTGATAAGGATGAGTTTTACGAGAAATTCCTCATCTCTTCCTCTGAAATTCGAGAGAAAAGTTGGGAACTCGAATTCAAACGTACGAAATCACCTCGAAACATTGTCCAAACGCGAAACAAATTATAGATTTGAAATCTTCGCGTCGAGGGCTTTTGATTGAGGTAAATTTCTTCTAATTCCAGCAGCTCTAAATATCAAAGTGCTAGAATAGCATGTATTTGAAGTTGAAATTCCTCTATGTAGTAGAATAACCGACAAGAAACTCATATTCGAAGTCGAAATTGAATTATGATATGATTTCGATTTGATATGAATTTTTGAAGTTCAAAAGATATTTGAAACTCATATTAATGATTTTGGATTATGTTATTGATTGGAATGAATATGTTATTGATGTAGATAAAGTATTATACTGATATCTTCAAGCTACATCAACTGGAATGAAGAATTGAGGTATGTTGCGACCGGGTAACATACGACAGGTATCTGTATTATATGATATATGTTGGATTGGTTTGATTGATTGGAATGAGAATACATGTCTATATGCCTTAATTGTGGAGTTTATGTGGCATACATGACATTGTGATTGGAATATCGATGTATAAAATAAATGTTTTGTAAACACACATCGTTTGATTCATCCATCGATACATGACATGCACGTTGAGCTATGATCCTTGGATACCCTGATATGATTTGATTGGATTCTGGGGTTTGTGAACACAATGCTATGTTTGGTATTACATAACCCTTAAAACATTGACATTTGTGGCCCCGACGATTGATATGAGATTTGGGATTTGATGGCGCTTCGTCAACGCTATCATACGAGTATCCCTTATTGAGGCCGGTGTGCCAGCTCGAGCATTGATTTGATAGCGATTCGTTTGATTTTGACATGTGCTCAGTGGATGGGCATTTGACCCGATACCTCCACGACATACATGCATTGCATACCATATATCATTGTTTAGATACTTGTGGTATATATGATGGTTGTTCCATACGGAGCTTTGATCACCCCCAAGGGGGGCTGTTGTTGTCTTTGTGTGTGGACAATGGCAGGTACTCTAGGATATCAGGAGACCGGAGAGGGTACTTCTGGAGGGAGTCATAGTTGAGTTGAGGTTTATGTTTTGTTCCAAGTATATATGTATATGTATTTATATACCGGGGCATGTCCCGAGAATATGAGTTGTTTGTATATGATTGGTTATGATTTCGTGTGGGCTTGTTTATGATGTGAGATTAAATACTATTTTTAGTATTTAAATTATAGAAGAAATATTTCAGGCTCATTGTAAAGAAATTTTAAACTCGCTTTCCGCTGTATTTAGTTAACCCTAACCAAAGTGCATTGTAATAACGATTAGGAGCTAAGGGCCCCACATAAACTGCCTCTCCCTTTGGGTGTAGATATTATAAAAATCGGAACAGTTGGATTTAGAATAACAGATCAATCAGCTCGATCAGTCAGACAAACCGGTCTCTCCTATGATGTCCTATTCAGTAATCAAAAACTGATCTTTATCTATCTCAAACAGAAGCTAGATTCTCGAGAAGAATCCACTAGATAGAATTCATATTGCTACTCAAACTGTAGTGCCCAAATTTAGTACACGTATAACCCATGCATTTATTTAATTAGTAAATCATTTAATTAATTTTCAAATGAGTTTTAAGCCATGCAGGATTTATTTGAATGCATTATTTTAAATTATTTATGTTTATGTGATGCACGTTAAAAATGTTTTTCGAGTTTCATGTTTCAGGCGATTATTTGAGGCGGGATCGAGGAAAAGACCGGGGACGATTATTGGCAATTTGAAATGCGGTATTTTATTTTAAAGGCTAGGAAGGGGCATTTTAAATAATTTATTTAGTTTAGCATTTTAAAGCCCTATTTATGTGTTGAGTTATTTAAGAGTTTAAAACTTTTAAAATTAGCACTTTTGGATGCATTATTTTAATGGAGGGATTTTAGTAAAGTTTAAAGAGTGTTAGTATTTTTATTAATTTCATTTATTATTTAATTAAGAAATTTTTTCCTAAATTAATTACTAACACACGCACAGACACATTCTACACACTAGAAAGCGTGAAACACACACAACACACACTACACAACTCATTTGCAGATTTTAGATTAAAGAAAACTAGGGTTCTTTGCAAGAGAAGAAGCCGCCCCCTCCTCTGAATTATACCTGCATATTTTCGTGAATTTCTTCGAAGGAAATCGAGCCAGAATCGTTCCGGATCAATCCCCGCGCCATCTCCGCTTCGATATCGCCGGTTCGGTAAATTTTAACATCATAAGGCACGTATAATCTCTCTTTTCTGTGTCGATCATGTCATAGTATGTGTTGCGTTGTTTTTATGCGTAAAATCCATGTATGATGTGCAGTAGTTTGAGCGGTTATTTGTTTGGATCGATTTTGAAAGAAAAGTTTTAGATCTAAATCACGTTTTACAGTTCTTTATAAAACTGCGAATTTTCGGTCAGGATTTTGGGAAAACTTTCAACGTCAAAATTGTAGAACTTTTTGATACCTTCGATTTGATATAAAATTCGAGTTATTTGGACAAAAATCTAGTGAGTTATGGCATTTTTCGTGGGACTGCTCAAACTGGGTTTTTCAGAAATTATGTTTTGATGTGTTCTCGAGATTTTATTGTTGCAGGCTTCGTTGGGGATCGTCAGGCGATCGTTGCTGCGTTTAGGTATGCTTAGTACGATGTTGGGAGTATTTTTGAGGTTTCGTCTCATGTCCTTAGGCGCTCGATTTAATTAAAAGTCCTAGGTAATGTTTTGATGATAACTGCCACGTTTGATTGGTATGTACCGTAGGGTGATCATCGTCGCTTTGGGAATTTGTACGAATATGGTTTGATGATATGACATGCTAGCATGAGTCTTGGAGTGTCGATTTGTGGTCCGTACGATCGAGTCCAGACTGTTAAGCGAAACCTGTTTAGAATTTCCGAATTTTTAATTGGCCCGCAGGTACACAGACCCGCACACGGACCCTGGCACGGGGTCCGTGCCTTTGTTTCTTTTCGATGTCTGTTTCCAGAGTCTACACGGACCCCCACACGGACCCTGACACGGGGTCCGTGTCCACCTTCCCTTTCGAGCCTTTTCACCCGAGTCTACACGGACCCCTACACGGGGGTAGGCACAGGGTCCGTGTCCTTCACAATTTTGGGAAAAATCTTATACTATGCTTGGAGGTTCGATGTCTTGGTTTAGTACAATGGTTTACAAGGTCGAGTCATGGGAATTGTAGAACGTCCTAAGGGATTAAATGAGCTCGTGAGTAAGCTTGATTATTATGTCTAAGTGTATCAGTTAAGCATTCGAATTCATTTTAGAATGTGCAGCAACGGCCCCGATCGAAGTCCAATGAATCCCTCAACGCCAAGTAAGTATGTTGACGTGCAAGAAAATATTTTAAGTTTTTGAGATATGATAAATGTCTTGTGACCAAATTGAATGGGTTTGGAAGTCGGTGAACGTGGCCGAGGACCTCTCCACCCCGTTAAATTATGAACGGGTTAGATCGTGGTTGGAAAGCGTTAAATTATGAACGGGGACCAACCAGCCCGTTAAATTATAAACGGGGATCTCATGTATGTGGCAGTGGATACGTCCCTGTCAGCCCAGTACTGTGGTTTGTCTGATCAGGCGTTTATTATGTATGGGTCACTTGCTTTGAAACATCCTCTAAGCAAAATGAAATCATGTATGTTTAAGTATGAACAAGTACGCAAGCATGTTTATGAAAGCTTCTAAGTTATGGCACGTCTATGTATGTATGCAAGTTCAAGTTCAATTCAAATCCAAGTTTCAAGTATGTATGTTCTATTTTAAAGTTGCATGCGATTTTATTATGTATTACTTGCTATTCCAGTTTATATCTTTAGACTCACTAGACTTGTTCGATGCAGGTGAGGATGATCATGACGAGACGATGAGTGGGGACCAAGGAGCCGGCTTGGACTGAGCAGAAGGCTAGACCCGAGGACCGCCCACGTCATTTTAAGATTTTAAGCATGAAAATATTAATACTCTGATTTTATGCTTTGGTTGCTAGACATTTTGAACAAGCCTCTCTTTTAGCAAAGTTTTATTGGTGAATGGATGATGTAGCGATGACCGTATTGATTTTATTTTCGTATTCAAGAAAATTTTTAATTCTTCCGCAAATTTTATGTAGTAAAAGTACGGTTCGTTACAGTTGGTATCAGAGCGGTGTTCTTGTAAAGGGTTACGCCTACTGCCAGTCGCAAGAAGCTCACGAAGTCACACCTCAAGTCTGTAAGTTTAAAGCTTTGCATTATGTTATGTAGTAAGCATCAAGTTATGATTTCAGTATGTGCATGTTTTAAGTTTGATTTACATGCATCATAAAATATTTATATATGTTCATGCATATTGGGTTTACGTGTTGGGTAATTTATTGGAACAGTATGCCTCCTAGACGTGTGATCGACCGTGAAACAAGAGATGAGGACAGAGAGCCTCGAGAGGAGAGAAGAGACGCTTCTCCACCTCCACCTCCACCGCCAGACATGCAGGCACAGATGCTTGCAGGCATGACGCAGTTCTTCGCGCAGTTTGCAGGGAACCAGGCTACAGCAGCAGGTGCAGGGGCGAGACCCCAACCAGAAGCAGTGTACGAAAGGTTTAGGAGGATGAGTCCTAAGGAGTTTTCGGGTACCACTGACCCGATGGTAGCCGAGGGATGGATTAAGTCCATAGAGGTAATCTTTGACTTTATGGAACTGACCGATGCAGATAAGGTCAGATGTGCCACGTTCCTTCTGACAGGGGACGCCAGATTATGGTGGGAGAGAGCATCAGTGGCAGTTAACTTGGAGGCACTGCCATGGAATGGTTTCAAGAAGGTCTTTTACTCCAAGTACTTCACTGAGGAGGTACGATCCAGACTCACCAGCGAGTTTATGACGCTGCGACAGGGAGACAGTAGCGTGGCAGAATTTGTTAGGAAGTTTGAGAGAGGGTGTCACTTCGTGCCCCTCATTGCGAATGATGTACAGGCAAAGTTGAGGCATTTTCTGAATGGGTTGCGGCCGATCCTGCGCTGCGATGTGAGAGTAGCTGGCCCTACTAGCTATGCGGTCACCGTATCTAGAGCATTGGCGGCAGAACAGGATCTGAAGGATATAGAGGCGGAAAGCCAGGGCAAGAGGCCCTATCAAGCACCACCGCAACACCAGCAGCAGCAGCATCAGAGGCCCCAGTTTAAGAAGCAGTATCAGGGGCCACTAGGGAAGAAGCCATATCAGGGACCCCCTAAGGGCAAGGGTCCAGTTCAGCAGCAGGGGGCGCCTCAGAAGCCCGTTAATTTTCAAGTGTGTCCGAAATGCAATCACCAGCATCCCGGTCAGTGCTTATGGGGATCCGAGAAATGTTTTAAATGTGGAGCTAGTGACCACATGTTGAAGGAATGCCCTCAGTGGAAGCAGCCAAACCAAGGGAGAGTATTCGCCATGCATGCTCAAGAGGCGAACCCAGACACTACCCTTTTGACTGGTAATTTATTTAATTCAGTACAGTATTGATTTCTTTGCCTTGCATGTTTAATTTTAATTGGGAATACTAGTGTTTTAGTTGGAATTGTGGGTATCTTTTGTTGCTTGAGGTTTATGGTAGAATTTTGGGATGTAAGTTGGTTTGTTGCGCTAACGCATCTTAGGGAATATTTTCATAAAGACATTAGCCACGACGGCGCTGATAGATTCAGGAGCCACTCACTCCTTCATATCGGAGACTTTTGCTAATCATTTGGACCTTAAGTCCATTGGCCTAGACGTGAACTTTTCAGTGACAGTCCCATCAATGGAAGAGCTGTTAGCTACCAGTGTGGTCAGAGATATCGATCTAGAACTGCATGGCCACCTCGTGTATGCAGATTTGATTCTTCTGCCGATGCCAGATTTCGACATTATTTTGGGAATGGACTGGCTGACAAAGAACAGGGTCCTGATTGACTTCCAGAAAAGATCAGTATTGGTTAGGCCATTGGGCATGGAACAGTTTCTATTTGAGCCAGACAGATGGAGAAGCTTCCGTCGCATGATTTCGTGAATGCAGGCAAGGAGGCTGATTTCCAAGGGGTGTCAGGCCTTCTTAGCCAGTATTATTTCAACGCCTGACGTGCCCACTCCATCTTTACCTGAAGTACCAGTAGTCAGTGAATTCCCAGACGTCTTCCCAGACGATGTTTCAGGTCTTCCACCAGAGAGAGAGGTGGAGTTTGCTATTGATCTCATGCCAGGCACAGTGCCAATCTCTAAGGCACCGTACCGATTAGCTCCAGCTGAGATGTTAGAGCTCAAACAGCAGATTCAGGAGCTCCTCGACAAGGAATTTATCCGCCCTAGTTTCTCACCGTGGGGCGCACCAGTGCTCTTTGTAAAGAAGAAGGATTGGAGTATGAGGCTATGCATCGATTACCGTGAGTTGAACAAGGTAACGATAAAGAATAAGTACCCGTTGCCTAGAATCGAAGACTTGTTTGATCAGTTGCAGGGAGCTACCGTGTTCTCCAAGATAGATCTTCGATCAGGGTATCATCAGCTGAAAGTGAAGGATGCAGATGTCCACAAGACAGCTTTCAGGACCAGATATGGGCATTACGAGTTCTTGGTGATGCCATTTGGATTGACAAATGCTCCAGCAATTTTCATGGATCTCATGAACCGAGTATTTCAGCCGTTCCTCGATCAATTCGTCATAGTATTCATTGACGACATCCTTATATACTCGAAGAGCCATGAGGAGCACAGCCAGCACTTGAGGACAGTTTTACAGATTTTGCAGAGTCGAAAGTTATTTGCGAAGTTCAGTAAGTGCGAGTTTTGGTTGCAGAAAGTAGCGTTTTTGGGACATATAGTGTCTAGCAGTGGTATTGAAATGGATCCAGCAAAGGTAGCAGCCGTTAAAGAATGGGTTGAGCCAAAGAATGCATCAGAGATCCGCAGTTTTCTGGGTTTAGCTGGTTACTACCGTAAGTTCATTCGGGGATTTTCATCCATAGCAGTGCCACTCACTTCACTAACCAAGAAAAATGCTAAGTTTGTGTGGAGTGAAGAATGCCAGAAGAGCTTCGATACTCTGAAGCAAGCTCTTATTTCGGCGCCAGTGCTATCCATGCCGACAGGGCAAGGTGAATTTGTGCTTTATACCGATGCATCTAAGCTCGGATTAGGCGCAGTGTTGATGCAGCATGGTCGGGTTATAGCTTATGCTTCCAGGCAGTTGAAGGTGCATGAGAAGAATTACCCGACGCTGCTAGACCGTATCCGGACAGGTCAGTCTTCAGATGAGCAATTACTGAAATGGAGACTGAAAGACGAAGCCAAGGGCAGTGTTCTTTACACAGTGTTAGATGGAATTGTGAGATACAGAGGCAGAATGTGGGTGCCAAGTGTTGATTCGATCAGACGGGATATTCTGGCAGAGGCACATGCCTCTTCGTATTCTATCCACCCAGGAGGTACCAAGATGTATAAGGACCTACAGATTCTGTATTGGTGGCCAGGGATGAAGAGAGACATCCGCAGGTTTGTGTCTGAATGCCTCACTTGTCAGCAAGTGAAGGCAGAACATCAGAGGCCAGTGGGATTGGTTAAGCCACTCCCCATCCCAGAGTGGAAATGGGAGAACATCACGATGGACTTCGTCGTTGGATTTCCTAGATCAGTCAGAGGCTTTAATGCCATTTGGGTTATTGTGGATCGACTCACGAAGTCAGCACACTTTTTGCCAGTGAAGACGACTTTCTCCATGACGCAGTATGCGGAGCTTTATATCAGGGAAATAGTCCGTCTACACGGGTTCCCAGTTTCGATTGTGTCCGACAGGGACCCGAGGTTTACTTCGTCTTTCTGGAAGAGCTTACATGCAGCCATGGGGACAAAGTTGCTGTTCAGTACAGCTTTTCACCCGCAGACAGATGGACAGTCTGAGCGAGTGATTCAGATTTTGGAGGATTTGCTAAGGGCCTGTATGATTGATTTTCAAGGGACTTGGGAGTCTAAGCTATCGCTAGTGGAGTTTACCTACAACAACAGTTTCCAATCATCTATAGGTATGGCTCCTTACGAGGCGTTGTATGGACGGAAGTGCAGATCACCAGTCCATTGGGTTGAAGTTGGTGAGAGAGCAGATCTTGTCCCAGAGAGAGTCCAGAAAACTCCAGATGTGGTGGTCAAGATCCGTGACAGGATGAAGACCGCCCAGAGCCGTCAGAAGAGCTATGCTGATAAGAGGAGGAGAGATCTCGAGTTTGCCGTTGGTGATCATGTATTCGTCAAGATAGCACCTATGAAGGGTGTTATGAGATTTGGGAAGAGAGGCAAGCTGAGTCTGAGATTTATTGGACCTTTCGAGATTCTTGACAGAGTTGGGACATTAGCTTATCGTGTAGCCCTTCCGCCGAATATGGCCGGGGTACACAATGTGTTCCACGTCTCTATGCTGAGGAAATATCTGGCCAATCCTTCGCATATTCCGAGCTATGAGCCGTTACAGCTTGCCCCAGATCTGTCGTACGAGGAGCGACCGATTCAAATACTAGACAGACAGGAGCGCAGACTCCGGAACAAAGTGACTAAGCTAGTCAAAGTCCAGTGGCTGAACCAATCGGTGGAAGAGGCCACTTGGGAGTCAGAAGCGGACATGAGGATTCGCTACCCGGAGTTGTTTGGTAAGATTTAATTTCGAGGACGAAATTTTTATAAGTGGGGGAGGAATTGTAGTGCCCAAATTCAGTACACATATAACCCATGCATTTATTTAATTAGTAATTTATTTAATTAATTTTAAAATGAGTTTTAAGCCATGCAGGATTTATTTGAATGCATTATTTTAAATTATTTAAGTTTATGTGATGCACGTTAAAAATGTTTTTCGAGTTTCATGTTTCAGGCGATTATTCGAGGCGAGATCGAGGAAAAAACCGGGGACAATTATTGGCAATTTGAAATGCGGTATTAATTTTAAAAGCTAGGAAAGGGGCATTTTAAATAATTTATTTAGTTTAGCATTTTAAAGCCCTATTTATGTGTTGAGTTATTTAAGAGTTTAAAACTTTTAAAATTAGCATTTTTGGATGCATTATTTTAATGGAGGGATTTTAGTAAAGTTTAAAGAGTGTTAGTATTTTTATTAATTTCATTTATTATTTAATTAAGCAATTTTTCCCTAAATTAATTACTAACACACACACACACACATTCTACACACTAGAAAGAGTGAAACACACACAACACACACTACACAACTCATTTGCAGATTTTAGATTAAAGAGAACTAGGGTTCTTTGCAAGAGAAGAAGCCGCCCCCTCCTCTGAATTATACCTGCATATTTTTCGTGAATTTCTTCGAAGGAAATCGAGCCACAATCGTTTCGGATCAATCCCCGCGCCATCTCCGCTTCGGTATCGTCGGTTCGGTAAATTTTAACATCATAAGGCACGTATAATCTCTCTTTTCTGTGTCGATCATGTCATAGTATGTGTTTCGTTGTTTTTATGCGTAAAATCCATGTATTATGTGTACTAGTTTGAGCGGTTATTTGTTTGGATCGATTTTGAAAGAAAAGTTTTAGATCTAAATCACGTTTTACTGTTCTTTTTAAAACTGTGAATTTTTGGTCAGGATTTTGGGAAAACTTTCAACGTCAAAATTGTAGAACTTTTTGATACCTTTGATTAGATATAAAATTCGAGTTATTTGGACAAATATCGAGTGAGTTATGGCATTTTTCGTGGGACTGCTCAAACTGCATTTTTCAGAAATTATGTTTTGATGTGTTCTCGAGATTTTATTGTTGCAGGCTTCGTTGGGGATCGTCGGGCGATCGTTGCTGCATTTAGGTATGTTTAGTACGATGTTGGGAGTATTTTTGAGGTTTCGTCTCATGTCCTTAGGCGCTCGATTTAATTAAAAGTCCTAGGTAACGTTTTGATGATAACTGCCACGTTTGATTGGTATGTATTGTAGGGTGATCATCGTCGCTTTGGGAATTTGTACGAATATGGTTTGATGATATGGCATGCTAGCATTAGTCTTGGAGTGTCGATTTGTGGTCCGTACAATCGAGTCCAGACTGTTAAGCGAAACCTGTTTAGAATTTCCGAATTTTTAATTGGCCCGCAAGTACACGGACCCTGGCACGGGGTCCGTGCCTTTGTTTCTTTTTGGTGTATGTTTCCAGAGTCTACACGGACCCCCACACTGACCCTGACACGGGGTCCGTGTCCACCTTCCCTTTCGAGCCTTTTCACCCGAGTCTACACGGACCCCTACACGGGGGTAGGCACGGGGTCCGTGTCCTTCACAATTTTGGGAAAAATCTTAGACTATGCTTGGAGGTTCGATGTCTTGGTTTACTACAATGGTTAATAAGGTCGAGTCATGGGAATTGTAGAACGTCCTAAGGGATTAAATGAGCTCGTGAGTAAGCTTGATTATTATGTCTAAGTGTATCAGTTAAGCATTCGAATTCATGCTAGAATGTGCAGCAACGACCCCGATCGAAGTCCAATGAATCCCTCAACGCCAAGTAAGTATGTTGACGTGCAAGAAAATATTTTAAGTTTTTGAGATATGCTAAATGTCTTGTGACCAAATTGAATGGGTTTGGAAGTCGGTGAACGTGGCCGAGGATCTCTCCACCCCATTAAATTATGAACGGGTTAGATCGTGGTTGGAAAGCGTTAAATTATGAACGGGGACCAACCAGCCCGTTAAATTATGAACGGGGATCTCATGTATGTGGCAGTGGATACGTCCCTGTCAGCCCAGTACTGTGGTTTGTCTGATCAGGCGTTTATTATGTATGGGTCACTTGCTTTGAAACATCCTCTACGCAAAATGAAATCATGTATGTTTAAGTATGAACAAGTACGCAGGCATGTTTATGAAAGCTTCTAAGTTATGGCACGTCTATGTATGTATGCAAGTTCAAGTTCAATTCAAATCCAAGTTTCAAGTATGTATGTTCTATTTTAAAGTTGCATGCGATTTTATTATGTATTACTTGCTATTCCAGTTTATATCTTTAGACTCACTAGACTTGATCGATGCAGGTGAGGATGATCATGACGAGACGAGGAGTGGGGACCAAGGAGCCGGCTTGTACTGAGCAGAAGGCTAGACCCGAGGACCGCCACGTCATTTTAAGATTTTAAGCATGAAAATATTAATACTCTGATTTTATGCTTTGGTTGCTAGACATTTTGAACAAGCCTCTCTTTTAGCAAAGTTTTATTGGTGAATGGATGATGTAGTGACGACCGTATTGATTTTATTTTCGTATTCAAGAAAATTTTTAATTCTTCCGCAAATTTTAAGTAGTAAGAATACAGTTCGTTACACAAACAGAGAAAATTCAGGAATCACAACACGTTTTCATTCCAACCACAATGGATATGCTCTCTGAAGTTCTTCTAACTTCTATTGTTGATATGTTGAAATCATTGGACAGATCTGTGGCTCCTGAGATTGTTCAAACTTCAGTTATTGAACCAACTTAATCTCTAGTCACTGCTTCTATTCCTCTGTTTCAACCATTTGAAGGAGAATCTACTCCAAATCCATCCTCTCTAGATCATCCACCGAATCAGGAATCAAACCATCATATCACTTCCTCTCTGCCACATGTACCCTCCATTGATGATCTGATAAACAATCTATTTCAAGCAAATCCCCCAGCTACTCCACATGAGCTTCAAGCTAAAGGTGATGAATAAACTGCTCTGCAGATCACTTCCAAACAAAATTTTGAGGATATCCAAGTTGACACTGAGGGGGTGTTGGTTCTAGACTTTTAATAACTTTTATGGAGTTTAAAAGTCTAGAGATATTCAATCTAGACTTTTATATACTCTATAAAAGTTTAATGGTATTCAATGTAAAATTTTGTATAATTTTAGAAAGTCGTGTGGTATTCAAACTTGACTTTTAAAAATTTTACAAAATTATATAGTATTCAAAATGTTAGTAGACTTTTAATGACTTCATGGAATTCTATTAATTACAATAACTAAAGCCTAAGATACAACAATAAAATGTCAACAATGTATTTGATTCAACCTAAAGATTTAGTGGGGTGTATTCAATCCAGAGTTTTGATGACTTTTAATGACTTTTCAAATGATAAACTTTTATGGATTTGATAGATTTTTATTGACTTTTATAGAATCTCACAGATTTATAAACAGATTTGTGTGGATTCATGTAGAATTTTTTGCAAGATTTTTATTGACTTTTACAGAATCTTCCAGATTTATAAACAAATTTATGTGGATTCATGTAGACTTTTTTGCAAGATTTTTATAGATTTTTGAGAATTTTTTTTTAGGATTTTATAAATTTTGTACTTAATTATAACATATTATTTTTATTAATTTCTTTGAACTAATAATTATTTGACGTATGAAATAATTTTTCAATATTTATATTAATAAATAAAATTACTTATTTAAAGTAAAATCATTTAATACTTACATATATATATATGTGTGGGTTTGTACACATGTTTGTAAATTTTTAAAAATACATCAATTAATTAATATGTAACCTTGTTTTTGAATTGATAACATACATGTGAAAAGAATATTATTTATCATTGTGTGGATACAATTTTGTATAAAAATATCATAGCTTACATATTAATTCAAAATGCTAAAAAGAATTTAAAAAATCATGGTTGTTGCGAGGCTATTCAATTATTAAGAATTAAGCGGCGTTTTTTTTGGGTCATCTTTTATTATTATTGAATATTACATTAATTTGTATAAATCATAAATTAAAAATCACAAAATCAATTCTACAATTCAAAATTTCCTATGATATTAAAATAAAAAATTATTAAATAAACAATCAGCCAAAAATGAAAAATTTGAAAGGAAATATGAAAATATATATAGAGACACATTTCGAAAATTTGAGAGAGTGATAGAGATAGATGAGAGAAGAGAAGATAAGAAGAGATGTGATGTGAAGCGACTGATGAAGAAATAAATAGCTTGTGTACGAGTTAGAAGTTTTAAAAATCCATCCAAATATTTGGGTTGAACCTAATACAATTTTTGACAATTTATTGTTGTATTTTAGGCTTTAATGTTTGTATATTAATGAATTTCATGAAGTTATTAAAAATCTATTGAAAATTTGAATACATCTAGACTTTTATAGAGTTTTAAAAAGTCAATGTTGAATACCTCTAGACTTCTATAAAATTTTAAAAAGTCAATGTTGAATACCACTTGACTTTTAATAACTTCATGGAATTCGTTAACATACAAACATTAAAGCCTAAGGTAAACTATAAATTGTTAAAAATTGTATTTGGTTCAACCCAAAGATTTGGATGGATTTTTAAAACTTCTAACTCATACACAAGCTATTTATTTCTCTCTCTGTCGCTTCACATCACCTCTCTTCTTATCTTCTCTCCTCTCATCTATTTCTATCACTCTCTTAAATTTTCGAAATGTATCTCTATATTTTCATCTTTTCTTATCAAATTTTTCATTTTTTTGGCTGATTTTTCATTTAATAATTTTTTTATTTTAATATCATATGAAATTTTGAATTCTACATTTGATTTTGTGATTTTTAATTTATGATTTATACAAATTAATGTAATATTCAATAATAATAAAAGATGATCCAAAAAATGCCACTTAATTCTTAATAATTGAATAACCTCGCAACAACTATGATTTTTTAAATTTTTTTCGCAGTTTCAATTAACGTGTAAACAATGATATTTTTATACAAAAATTATATCTACATAATGATAAATAATATTTTTTTCACATGTATATTATTAATTCAAAAACAATGTTACAGATTAATCAATTGATGTATTTTAAAAATTTACAAATATGCATACAAACTCACATATATACATATGTAATGATTAAATGATTTAACTTTTAAATAAGTAAATTTACTTATTAATATAAATATTGAAAAAAATATTTTAAACTGAATATGTTATATATGTAATTATTCTTTCATAATATGTCATAATTAAGTTTAAAATTTATAAAATTCTATAAAAACAAATTCCCAAAACTCTATAAAAATCTTACAAAAAAGTCTACATGAATCCAAGTAAATCTGTTTATAAATCTGTGAGATTCTGTATAAGTCAATAAAAATCTATCAAATCCATAAAAGTCTATAATTTAAAAAAATCATTAAAAGTCATCAAAAATCTGAATTGAATACACCCCACTTAGATGTACATTTCATTGGGAAATCTCTCAAATTCACATACAATACAAATATGTTAGATCTAAATTTATTGTGGCGATGAAAATCAAAACCAGTAGATCACTCGTTAAAACAGAAGATAACTAAAAATCAGAATCAATAGCGGAGAAAAGCAGAAGAAGTACCTAAACGGATATAGAATCTGTAACGCCCCAGATTCGACGACTGTCCTCACTGTACCAAGACGAGTCTTTCCAGCGTGCTTATGTCCTCACTCACACGCACCTTGGGAAACTTCCCAGGAGGTCACCCATCCCAAAATTTCCCCAAGTCAAGCACGCTTAATTTTAGAGTTTTTATGTGATGAGCTACCGAAAAAAAGATGCACCTTCGTGATATGAGTAGTATCAATCAAATTTTTTAAGCCCTCTTCAACTGTACAGTCCATTACATTGGACAGTCTCGGAATCCCTCATTCCCGTGTGGGTCGGTTCATTCATGTTCCCTCCACCTAGAAGCCTTCCAGGAGCCGCTCATTGTCCGTGAGACCTCATGGCACTGGCGATCACCCCACGCCCTCTTCGGCCCCGGGCCTCACATGCCCACCAGCTTCCGCTTGGTTCGTCCCCGAACCACACCGTACTAAGAGAGATCGGCTCTGATACCAATTGTAACGCCCCAGATTCGACGATTGTCCTCACTGTATCAAGACGAGTCTTTCCAGCGTGCTTATGTCCTCACTCACACGCACCCTAGGAAACATCCCAGGAGGTCACCCATCCCAAAATTTCCCCAAGTCAAGCACGCTTAACTTTGGAGTTCTTATGTGATGAGCTACCGAAAAGAAAATGCACCTTCATGATATGAATAGTACCAATCAAATCTTTTAAGCCCTCTTCAACTGTACAGTCCATTACATTGAACAGTCTCGGAATCCCTCTCATTCCCGTGTGGGTCAGTTCATTCATGTTCCCTCCACCTAGAAGCCTGCCAGGAGCCGCACATTGTCCGTGCAACCTCATGGCACCGGCGATCACCCCCCGCCCTCTTCGGCCCCGGGCCTCAAAGAATCAGAAGCAGAAGAAAGGACTTTATTAGACTCGACATCTTAACGTTATCAGCTTTAAATGTTACCGTTACCTTTTTCTAGTACAAGTATTAATTGCAGCATTAATCACTGTACGAAGTCATTTAATTCACTTTGCCGATTTTAGTATAAAACAGGACTGATTGTTTTATAGCTTTTCTGCAGGAACCTATTTCGGTAATAAAGCTGACTCTATCAGAAGTCAGAAGACAGTTTCTGATTAAAGACGTTGAACTTGAACAAACCCATATAGAAGACAGTGCGAAACATCTCTCAAAATCAATCTGTATTTCACAAACCGAGAAAACCACGAATCCTTGATATCTTCAAGTTCAACATAAAGAAAAGTAGCACACGCTTCATAGCAGATATCTGATCTATTGAGATCATTTTGTGCTACTGTTTCTTACACTCTTCACAATTATTCACTGCACTCATATTTTATCAAGAAGAGTTTGTAATCTGAAAAGAGTCTTTTCAGAACTTTGTTGTATCGTATTTTCACTGTGTTGAGTAACTAAGAGTTTCAGTAGGCAAAGGGTAAGTCCTGCTGAAGTGGGTGTGTACAAGAGCTGTACTGTAAAATCCAAAGTCTTTTAGTGATACCTTCTGGAAACAGAAGAAGGGGAGACGTAGAAGACTTTATCTTCGAACTTCCATAAACAACTGCTGTCTACTGATATTACTATTTTCATTCACTCCATCAGATTGTTTCCGAACTTAATATTGTAATCTGTTGGAAGTATTCACGACAAGATAAGCTACTATCCCTAACAGGATTTTAGCACCTTCTTTATCCAAGAAAGAAAAGAAGAAATTGGAGAAGAGTTCATTCATCCCCCCCTCTAAACTCTTCCTCGATCCCCAACAATTGGTATCAAAGCATGTTATTCTTGTCCCTGAAAATACATACAGATGGCACACTTCAGCAAGGTCCCATGTTCTTGAAAGAAGATTTTGATGATTGGAAGATCCGTATGCAAGCTCACCTTGCAGCGCAGGATGATGACATGTGGTATGTCATCATAGACGGACCATTAAAGATCTTAAAGCCAAATACAGCTATTGGTGTTACTGAAGGTGCACCTCAAGTGGTTGAAAAACCACGAACCGAATGGACTGGCGAAGATAAGAAGAAAGCCAATCTTGATAATGTCGCTAAGGACATTCTTTACAAAACTCTTGATAAAAACACATTCAGAAATCAAGATGTGTTCTACTGCTAAAGAGATCTGGGAAAAGCTCATTCAGATATGTGAAGGAAATGAGCAAACAAAAGAAAATAAACTGTCTGTAGCAATGCAGAAGTTTGAAAATTTAAAGATGAAGGCTGGTGAAACTGAGTTTGATGAACGTTTTAGTAGCCTAGTCAATGAGCTAGCAGCTCTGGGCAAAGAGCACGGCAATCGAGATATAACGCTCAAAGTAATGAGAGCATTACCCAGAGAATGGGACGTAAAAACAATGGCTATGAGAGTCTCTAAAGATCTAAACAAGTTGGAATTACATGACTTGTTTGCTGACTTAAAAGCCTACGAGTTCGAACTAGAAGTAAGAGGTAGAGAAGAGTCCTCAACAAATCTGCCAACCAAGGCCCTTGCTGCTACTACTGCTATTACTTCTACTGCTGCTGCTGCAGTCATTCCACAAGCAGTACCTGTTACCCTTACTGAAAGTACTTCTGAAAAGACTGCTGAAAAAATTAGCAATGAAGCTATGTCCTTATTTGTGAAAAAGTTCTCTAGATTCATGAGAAAGAATCACCGAGCCTACCAAAACCCTAATCGCAACTTCAAGAAAGATTCACCATCTGGTGATATGGCATGCTTCAACTGTGGAAAAATTGGTCACTTTATTGCTGACTGTCCAAAGCCAAAGAAAGATGACCAGAAGAAGAAAGAGTACAAAAGGAATGACAAAAAGTTCAGAAAAGACCGCAAAGCAATGATTGCTGAAGAAAGCAAATCTAAATTGGCGGATTCCAGCTCTGAGTCATCTGACTCAGAAATTCATTCTAGCGAAAGTGATGCAGAAGAGATTAAATGTCTTATGGCAGATGTTGAATCAAACTCAACATCTGAAGAGGTATTCGACTTCGACTCTGACGAATTTACACGAACTGATTTAATTAAGGCATTACATGACATGGTAAAGGAGTACTCAAGACTTTCTCAATCATTCGAGGAAGTTAAGATTGAAAATCTAAACTTAAGAAATCAAGTCAGTAAGTTCACTTGCTTGCAAGAGAATAGCTGCGATGATTTGAAAGTGGAGATGAGTAAGTTGAAAACCGAGAATGAGAAATTAAAAGCAGACTACCAGACAATGAAATCTGAAAATCAGAAGCTGTCTGTTCTGGTAAATGCTTGGAATAAGTCTTCCATTTCATTGGAAAATATGCAAGAATTGTAGAAGCAATCCGGAGATAGAAGTGGTCTCGGATTCAGCAATGATGAAAGCACTTCTGAAATCAGTACTCAACCAGAACTGGATATCAGCAAAACAAAATACATTCAATTTGTTAAATCCAGTGTGGCATATGAACCGAAAGTACCGACTATTCAAGTTGAAAGAAATATAAATCAGATAAACAGAAGAAAGAATTATGGTCTTGGTTATATTGAACCTATGGGAAGAGTTGACCAAAGTTCTGGATCCAGTAGAGGATTCAACTCAGGAAGACGACCCCTATGAAGGTTAAAAACTACCGGTACTATAATTCTAGACCTGTTCAGAAGAGATACAGGCTAGACAATAGGAACAGAAGGGAAGAACAACATTCTGAGATGCATAGAAATAATAGACCCTCTACTGCACACACTTCCTTGGATACCCGAAGTACAAAATCACCAAAAATTGTACAAATGTGGGTTCCTAAGGGACTAATAAGGTTGGACCCAAGTAGATTGGGTACCAAATACTAAAATTTGTGTTTGCAGGAACAGGTAAAGAAAGCTAAAGTAAGCAGCTCCACATGGTATCTGGACAGTGGATGTTCCAGACACATGACTGGACAGAAAAATCTACTTTCAGAAGTAATGAGTTGTACTGGACCAAAAATAACGTTTGGGGATAACTCAAAAGGTAAAACCGTGGGTAATGGTAAGATTATCCATGGTAACATAACTATCAATGACGTACAACTGGTTGAGAATCTCTGTTACAATTTAATCAGCATTAGTCAACTGTGTGATAATGGTTATTCTGTAATTTTTCAGAAGCACACATGCATAGTTAAAGATTCTGTTGAGTCTACTGTATTAACTGGAAAGAGAGAGGGTAACACCTACAAAGTTTCTTGGAACTTAGATCATGTTAATGCTCCTACATGTTTAGTTGCCTCTCTTAGTGAGAAACATTGGCTCTGGCACAAAGAGATTGAATCATCTAAATTTCAAATCTATCAACAATCTCAAAAAGCATAATATAGTCGACGGCTTACCTGATATTAATTTTGTTAAGAATCATGTTTGTTCTGCTTGTCAGCTTGGGAAACAGATAAGATCCAGCTTCAAGAACAAAGGCAGCAAATCGACTTCAAGATGTTTGGAATTGCTGCACATGGACTTATTTGGTCCAATCCCTCTCATGAGCTTAGGGGGAATGAAATATACCCTTATTGTTATTGATGATTTTTCTAGATTTACTTGGATGAACAGGGGATTCATCATGAATATTCAGCTGCCAGAACGCCTCAACAAAACGGAGTAGCTGAGAGGAGAAACAGAACCCTCAAGGAAGCTGCTAGAACAATGCTAGCAGATGCAGACATTTCTCAACGCTTCTGGGCAGAAGCAATCAACACTGCATGCTATACGCAAAACAGAACAATGATCAACAAAAGCCATAACCAGACTCCTTATGAGATATGGAAAGGGAGTAAGCCTAATATATATTATTTTCATGTTTTCGGCTGCAAATGCTTTGTGCTCAATAATGGCAAAAACTATTTAACTGCATTTGATTCAAAATCAGATGCTGGACTTTTCCTTGGTTACTCTGCTGAGAGCAAAGCCTTCAGAATCTTCAATAATAAAACTCTACTGTTGAAGAATCGATTCATGTTGTCTTTGACGAGGACAACAGTGCTCCTGAAATGTCTAATATGTCAAATTTGAGTAACAGGTTAGACAAAATTCATTTGGAACTGGATAATGAAGATGATACAGAAGCCAGTATAAAAGATGTTCAAAATCCAGAACCAGACATTCCATTAGCAGAACCAGAAGTACAAATATTAGACATACCAGTACCAGCAGCTGATAATCCAGAACCTGCTACTGGTTCAGATGAGATCAATCCAAACATATCAAATCAGGAAGAAATTCCTTTAAACCCTTTTATTTGGAGAAAATCTCATCCTCCCTCTTTGGTTATTGGAAATCAAGCAGCGCCTTTGAGAACCAGAAGGCAAATGATTAATGATTATATGCACGCTGCTTTCATTTCTCAAGATGAACCAAAGAAAATTGAAGAAGCCATTCTGGATCCTAGTTGGATTGAAGCTATGCAAGAAGAGCTGAATCAATTCAAAAGAAACGAAGTTCGGTTTCTAGTACCTAGACCATATCACCAAGCTGTCATTGGAACCCGGTGGGTAATCAGAAACAAACTAAATGAAGAAGGCACAATGATCAGAAATAAAGCAAGACTGGTGGCTCAAGGCTTTAGAAAAGAAGAAGGAATAGACTATGATGAAATCTACGCACCAGTAGCAAGGCTTGAAGCTATTAGAATATTTTTGGCCTTTGCTGCTTTCAAAAATTTCAAAGTCTATCAAATGGACATGAAGAGTGCTTTTCTAAATGGTCTACTACAAGAAGAGGTCTACGTCGAACAACCTCCAGGTTTTATTGATCATTTCTTACCTCATCATGTATTCAAATTACACAAAGCCTTGTATGGTCTAAAACAGGCACATAGAGCATGGTATGATACTCTATCACAATTTCTTGTCAATCATGATTTTACAATTGGGACAATAGACAAAACTTTGTTCACTTTAATCAAGAATAAACATATCCTATTAGTACAGATTTACGTTGACGATATTATTTTTGGGTCAACTAACCCCAAACTATGTGCAAAGTTTGCTAAGTTGATGCAGGATCAATTCGAAATGAGCATGATGGGAGAATTAACATTCTTCCTAGGATTACAGATCAAACAACTTGATGCTGGAATTTTCATAAATCAAGTGCTGGAATTTTCATAAATCAAGCCAAGTATACTAAGGA
Source organism: Primulina tabacum (assembly GCF_025594145.1). Taxonomy (NCBI): domain Eukaryota; kingdom Viridiplantae; phylum Streptophyta; class Magnoliopsida; order Lamiales; family Gesneriaceae; genus Primulina; species Primulina tabacum. The sequence continues at coordinate 34,004 of NW_027459773.1, read as the reverse complement.
GCTTCTGAAAAAGTTTGGTATGGAAGCATGCTCTGCTGCTTCCACTCCAATGAGCTCATCTATCAAACTTGATAAAGATGAAAGTGGAATTCCAGTAGAGGTAACTCAGTATCGTGGTCTTATTGGCTCATTTTTATATCTTACTGCCAGTAGACCAGATATTATATTTGCTGTTTGTGTTAGTGCGAGATTTCAATCAAACCCTAAACAATCTCATTATATTGCTGCTAAATGTATTTTGAAATACTTGAAAGGAACTCAAAATGTCGGTTTATGGTATTCTAATGATTCATCGCTCAATCTTATTGGATATTCAGATGCTGTTTATGCAGGTTGCAAATTAGACAGGAAAAGCACAAGTGGTTTCTGTCAATTCCTTGGTGATAGGCTGATCTTCTGGTTTAGTAAAAAGCAGACTTCTATAGCCACATCTACTGCAGAAGCAGAATATCTGGCTGCTGGAAGCTGCTGTTCTCAAATACTATGGATGCAACAACAATTAAAAGACTACGGAAGTCAGGCCTCCGAATCACCTATCTTCTGTGACAATACCAGTTCTATTGCAATTACACAAAATCCAGTACTTCATTCCAGAACGAAGTACATAGATATCAGACATCATTTCATCAGAGATCACGTGCAGAAGAAGGACATTCGTCTGGAATATGTCCCTACTAATCAACAAACAGCAGACATCTTTACGAAACCTCTGCCTGAGAATAAGTTTTCTTATTTTCGAAATACACTTGGATTGATAGACTTAAATTAATTGTTTGTTATCTTCATTCCTTTGATATATTGTGACTTAATCTTCTCCTGTGATTGTTCAGTTTTAGTTTGCTGAAAATAAAAGCTGAGCGAAAGAGACAATCAGTAAACAATATATAAAAACTTCATTAATAATAGAAGCGGGGGCGTACAATCTTTATTTCTTTTTAACGTACTCTCTCCAGTTTGCCAACCAGGTGGTCAGCTCTCCGGTGGAGGTACGCAGAAATTCCTCTGAAAAAGCAATCTTTTTCAGAGTCCTCTGCTTCTTTAAGAGCATGAGGAGGTAGACGCCATCTTCAGAGAAGACGTTTGCGCTATCAGCACTATGGAGACGTCGATAATACTTCTCCATTGCTGACAGCTCCTTGGAAGAAGACACCAGCCCACCTTCAAAGGCGGACTGAAGCTCCTGGACCTTAGTCCAGGTAGCAAGTGCCTTCTCCAGCACCTTGTCTTCTATTGCCTCCTTCTTTGCAGCTATCACTTCCTTCATGAACTCCTCGACCAAATCAGGACTATTCTTTCCTGCCATATTCTTTTTGTTTAAAAGTGACTATATGGCTAACCTCTATGCCTGTATTTATAGATGACAACCAGGTACAAAAGATCGAGGTAATCATGACTACAGTAAAGAATGTGAAGCGTTCTGTATCAAGCTATCGACGGTTCATTTACCAAGAATTATCATTTAATAATTGCATTAATTTAGGGGGAACTTTACTCTGATTATCTTGATTTTATGTCAGATGCAGAAGGCGATTTGTCTTCTTGATAAAACAAGGCATTCTTCATCTTCCAGTAGAAGCTATCATAAGACGACAAACTCCCTTCTGAATTTCTTTTATCATTTATCAGTTATATATATTATTCAGTTGACATTGAGTTATTTGCAGAAAAATAAAGAAACACCAAGTACTTCAACTGAAATTTTATTAAGGAACCATTTCAGTACATTAAACGTTGAAGAAGTGGAAAAGTCTCAAGTCAACCGAAACGTCTTCTGATTTACCAAACTAAGCTTTCTTACTCAAACTATTTTATTATTCAATGAAAGTAGTAGATAAACAATGTCAAAATTTTCTTTAACCAGAAGCTTTACATTGAGTTTATCTGCTACATTAGTTGATATCAGCAGCTTGAAGTACTTTTCTTGTTGCAAAGTACTTCAGTAAGAAAAGGATGGTCTTCTTCGAAAAGATTCCAGCAAGCTTAGGTCTTGTAAGACTCTGGCAAGCTTGGGTCTTGTCAGAACTAATGTATTGGAAAAAGATGTCTTCAAACATCTGCTTATTAGAGACTGAAAATTGTCTTTGGAATTCCTCTGCTGATTCTGACTCTGGAGAAGACTCCGAGATATCATTTGTGTAGAACCCGTAAATCAGTAGACGTATAAGCCATGCATAATTCTAGATTTTTAAATTTAATTGACTTCATTGCATAATTATTTTAAATGCATTTGTTTGAAGTTAATTATTTATTATTTCAGTTCAGTAGTTTGATTTTTAGCATTTCAGTTATTTCAGTGAGGCCGGACCGGAGTTGGAGTTTTGAGATAGAATTTAAGATTCGAGAAATATTTCCAAAAGTTAATTTAGCTAGCAACTAAGTTCATTTAAGTTAGAAAGGGAGGTTTGAGGATTTAATTTAATTATTTGAGGTGATTAAGAAATGAACTCGTTTAAGTTATTTAATTAAGGGGTTAGCTCACCAAATTAATTAAAGGATTAGTAAGGCTTTTAAGGGTTATTAAATTACTAGATAATCAATTTCCCCCTACCATTTATCATGAATTTTCGGCCACACCCCTAGAAGAACAAACTAGGACTTGCCAACTCACCTTTGACCCATTCTTGGTTGATTAGCATGCTAATTCTTTTAGCTATTTTTCCACCTTAATTAATTAATACTAGACCACTATTTTAACCCTTGTTTGGCATGATAAAATCGGCCACTATACTCTAGAATCACCCAAGAGATCATTTGATAGCAATTCAAAATTCAAAATTCAAATGCATGAAGACTTGGTCTTGATATGATCCTTATATCTTGCACCAGCCTCCTCACCCCTCATAACCACTCCATCACACTCCCTCCCCACCGAAATCAGACCCCTTTTCAGTAGAAAAAACGTGAATAATAGCTAGGGAGAAAGGGAGAAAAAATCGAGAACTAGAAAGAACAAGAGAAGCGCTCCATCTCCTCCGTGCCGCGTCGTCGTCGTTTCGTTCGTTTTCTTTCGAAACGAAACCAGGCATGTCTAGATTCTTTCTAAACCTCAATCAAGTCATATTATCATTTATTTTTCAGTACATGATCATGTTTATTCAAGCAAAAACCGAGATACATGTCAAGACATTTTGAAACAACACATGCAGAATTTTTTGATATTCCTTGGCAAGCTTCACGTGTTTCTTGGTTTGTGAGTTTCAGGAGATTGGTTCGACTCCAGACTCCCAAGGCGACTCCTAGACACATAATAGGATGCATTAGGACCATGTTGGCCCATTCATTCAGCCACCATGCTTGCTGAAAAACCGAAATGACAGCAAGTTTCCCATAGGCGCAGATTGGTGTTCGAAATTTCAGTTTTTGTGTCAAGGGGTTTGGATCTGATCTTGGCTGCCCTAAGGGCTCTTAGCCATGGTTGGATCACTTCCTTAGCATGTCTAAGACGTGACTAAGTCACCCTTTTGGTGGCTTGGTCCATGGTTCATCGGTTTTTAAATAATCAACAAGAACAGCCCCTTCCCCATTCGGCTTCTTCATTGGTTCAGCATATGGTTTCGGTTTTTGGTTGCTTGGTATGGATCTTGGTTGGCCTATGGCCCATAGCCACGGTTCATACCATGCCCCTTTATGTCTAGATCGTGCCATGGTCAATCAAATGGCCACTGGAACGACGCAAGACATCGATCTAAGCAAAACACTACACATGCATGCACGTTGGCTCTCGGTTAGACCCTTCGGTTGAGTTTTGGTATGATGCGGATTGTGGCTGGCCTAGGGCCCTTAGCCATGGTTCAAATCATTCCTTGGGATGTTGGTAAGAGTCTCTGGTCGGTGTTCACGCCCCAATGGCCGGTAGACTCGAAAACAACACAAGTTACACGGGTGTGCAGCTGCTGGAAATTTACAGCAAGTTGCTGTGTCGTTTAGAAGGCTTGTTTGAGTTCTTGGTTGGCTTGTAGCCCATGGCCTTGGACTGGACAGTGCCTCATTGAGTTGGGAAGGTCATGTTTTTGACCGTTTGTGATTCGGATCATTTTTGAGGTCGTACGAGAATTTACGGTGCGATGTGCCAAATTGACTCTCGAAGAGCGTTCGTGTTTTGGCCTCCATTTCACCTAGATTTCGACCCTATCATTTTAGGAGCATTATTTTATGATTTTTCAGCGTATTTTAATCATGACTATACGTCGGTTTGGTGTCGGTTCAGGTTGGCTCGGAGTCATGATTAAATGCGAAGTCATTAGGCATCATAGTCGCATCTTTTGAACGTAAATTGCATAGTTGGTCAAGTTTAAGCTATTGCATATTTTTCATGGCACAGTTAGGTTGCAGCGAGCCTGGGGACGATCCAATCCAATCTAGTTGGTAAAATTTACAGGATTTTCATTACGTCAGTTAATTATATTACGTGCATGAAACAGAAATGATATATTTTTTTGAGATTTATGCGATATGGCTTGTGGTTCATTCACTATGTGGGAGTGTTATTTTATACGGTCGCCAGTGACCAATCAGTTCAGTATGGTACCACCCGGTCGCCAGTGACCGGCCAGCTCAGTTCAGTTTCAGCCTCCCCGGTAGCCAGTTACCGATCAGTTCAGCTTAGTGCAGTGGCCACAGGCGTAAAACATAATCTCGACAGAAAAATTTTATCAGTTATTTCAGTACAGGCTCCAAGGAGCAAACATTTTTACTGTGATTATCAGTTCAGTTATGCACGTATTATAATTGCTCAGTACAGATTATTTTCAGTATGCCTCAGGACAGGATATGTTATTTCATGCATATTTTAAATTCAGATTTTTTTACTCGTTACATGCGATATATGCATGCTGAGTCTTTAGGCTCACTAGACTTGATTGTGTAGGTACTGATGAGGCCAGGGCCGAGGGCGGGGACCAGTGAGCCAGCTTGGGTCGGCAGTAGTGGCACCCGAGGACCTCAGAGCAGCAGTTGTTATTTATCCCGCAAACATTTTTATCAGTCGTTGGATAATTTTTAAATTGTGAGTTTTGGCAAACTTTATTTTCTTCCGTTGCAATATTTTGAAATATTGAACTTGATTCACCAGTGATTTTATGAATGAGGCCACTTAAGTTCTTTTAAAAAGAAAATTTTTAATTCTTCCGCAAATTTTCAAGAAAGGAGTTCTAGGGCACTTTACAGTTGTATCAGAGCCAGGTTCTGTATAGGGTTTCACTACTAATGACCGCGAGAAGCTCACGAAGCCACGCCTTTGGTCTGTAAGTTTTTCAGTTCAGCATTTTGTTCAGCATTTTATTTAAAGCATAAATTAGTTGTCAGCGTGCTTCCAGATTTTCAGTATTTCAGGGTTCATTTAAAATAAATTATGGAATTATGCATGTTAGTTACGTATGGGTTATGTTGGAACAGTATGCCCCCTAGACGCATTTTAGAGCGCAACAGAGAGGAGGAGCCTCGCCGAGAAGACAGGGAGGAGCGTAGACCGGAGGGAGACCTACCACCTTCTCCACCGCCCCCAACCGGACATGAGTGCCCAGATGTTAGCTGGGATGGCACAGTTCTTCGCACAGGTTGCGGGGGGCAATGCTGCAGCCGGAGCCGCAGCCGCAGCTAGGCCGACAGGGCCCGAGGCTGTTTATGAGCGATTCATGAAGATGCGCCCGAAGGAAAATCTCTGGGACATCTGACCCCATGGTTGCCGAGGGATGGATCAAATCCCTCGAGGTCATCTTTGAGTTTATGGAGCTGGGGGGACACAGACCGAGTCCAATGTGCCACCTACTTGTTCACTGGAGACGCCCGCTTATGGGTGGGAAGGAGCTTCGGTAGCCTTGACTTTGGCTACACTTTCATGGACCCGCTTTACGGAGTTTTCTACTCCAAGTATTTTTCTGAGGAGGTTCGCACCAGGCTGACCACCGAGTTCATGAGTCTGAGACAGGGGGATATGACGGTTACGGAGTTTATCCGTAAGTTTGAGAGGGGCTGTCACTTTGTGCCCCTGATCGCGAATGATGCCAGAGCCAAGCTGATACACTTCCTGGTGGGTTTACGGCCGATCTTGCGCCGGGATGTTAGGGTATCTGACCCTTCTACTTATGAGATTGCCGTCTCCAAGGCCTTAGCCGCAGAGCAGGATCTGCGGGATATCGAGAGGGATCGCCAGGGCAAGCGCCCAGTCCAGGCACCGCACCGCCCTCCTCCTCATCAGCATCAGCAGCAGAATAAGAGGCCTTTTCATGGACCGCCCAGGAACCGAGGCCAGCAGCAGCAGCAGCAGCGGGGACGCCCAGCCCCGAGGACTCAGGAGCACCCAGTCTGTCCCAGTGTGCTCACGTCGCCATCCTGGAGCATGTATGGCTGGCTCAGGAAAGTGTTTTAAGTGTGCCAGTCCAGACCACATGTTGCTGCAGTGCCCTCAGAGGAATCTGCCTACCCAAGGCAGAGTTTTTGCTCTCCATGCCGCGGAAACCAACCCGGAGACTATGTTGTTGACAGGTACCTTTAAACTTAAGTTATTATTCGATTTCAGCATTTTGGGAATCGGGATTTAGATTTTTGAACTTAGAACTGTTATAGGATTGCATGCTCTACTCATATTTATTTCGGGGAAATTAAGCTAGAAGAACCTTGACCTTTGCATGTCTATAAGTTTAGTTCTTGTAACTACTGGATTCAACTTAGAGCTCCGCTCTTTCAGGGAGAATTTTTACATCTTGTTCCGCTACCAAGGCCTTGATAGATTCAGGGGCCACTCACTCGTTTATTTCGGAGGTCTTTGCAAACTTTCTCAAAATCCAGACCATTGGGCTAGATACAGCCTTTTCAGTAGTGTTGCCGTCAGGCGAGGAGATGGCAGCTACCAATGTTATCCGAGATATAGACCTTGAGCTGCACGGTAATCTTGTTTATGCGGATCTGATCGTGCTACCGATGCCAGAATTTGACATCATCCTAGGGATGGACTGGCTATTGAAGACAGAGTGTTGATAGACTTCCAGCGGAGATCTGTCCTTGTCCGACCGCTTGGAATGGAGCAGTTCTTATTTGAGCCGGACAGGTACTTTCCTTTACCGCGCATTATTCCTTATGTTTCAGGCTAGGAAGCTCATGCATAGAGGGTGTCGGGCATTTCTAGCGACCTTTTTATCTGTCCCCGAGGAACCCAGCCAGTCAGCCTCAGATGTTCCGATTGTCAGAAATTTCTTAGACGTTTTTCCCGAAGACGTCTCTGGTATGCCACCCGAGAGAGAGGTGGAGTTTTCCATCGAGCTTATGCCAGGTACGGCTCCGATATCCAAAGCGCGGTACCGACTAGCACCGACAGAGATGGCAGAGCCTAAGAAGCAGATTCAGGAACTTCTCGACAAGGAGTTCATTCGCCCGAGCTTTTCACCATGGGGCCGCCAGTCTTATTTGTGAAAAAGAAGGATGGCACGATGAGGCTTTGCATTGACTACCGGAAGTTGAACAGGGTTACAGTGAAGAATAAATACCCACTGCCGAGGATTGAGGATCTGTTTGACCAGTTGCAGGGAGCTTCGATTTTCTCCAAGATAGATCTGCGTTCCGGTTATCACCAGTTGAGGGCGAGAGATGCTGATGTTTCGAAGACAGCTTTCAGGACTCGTTATGGTCACTACGAGCCTTGTGATGCCGTTCGGTTCTGACGAATGCGCCAGCGATCTTCATGGATCTAATGAATCGCGTATTTCAGCCGTACCTCGACCAGTTTGTGATAGTGTTCATAGATGACATTTTCGTCTACTCCAAGAGTCGGGAGGAGCACAGCAGGCATCTGACCACAGTGTTGCAGACATTGCAGAAGCACAAACTATTCGCAAAGTTCAGTAAGTGCGAATTCTGGTAGAGAAGGTTGGCGTTCTTGGGCCACATTGTTTCTAGCAGTGGCATTGAGGTAGACCCGGCGAAAGTTGCAGCAGTCAGAGATTGGGTTGTGCCTCAGAATGCATCAGAGATCCGCAGTTATTCTTGGGCTAGCAGGATATTACAGGAAGTTCATTCAGGGATTCTCATCCATTGCCGTTCCACTCACAGCACTGACAAAGAAAAATGTGAAATTTGTTTGGAGCGAGGAGTGTCAGAAGAGCTTCGATACTTTGAAGCAAGCTCTTATCTCAGCACCCGTTTTGGCTGTACTGTCAGGATCTGGTGAGTTTGTCCTTTAATACCGATGATTCGAAGCTTGGTTTAGGTGCAGTTTTGATGCAGCATGGGAGAGTGATAGCGTATGCTCTCGACAGGTGAAAATCCACGAGAAGAATTACCCTACCCATGATCTGGAGTTAGCGGCCGTAGTTTTTGCCTTGAAGATTTGGAGGCACTATCTGTATGGAGAGAAGTGCCAGATCTTACCGACCACAAGAGCCTCAAGTATTTCTTTACCGCAGAAGGAGCTGAACATGCGTCAGAGGCTTGGTTGGAGCTTGTGAAAGACTACGATTGTGACATTAGCTACCACCCGGGCAAAGCTAATGTAGTCGGCGGATTCTTTGAGCAGAAAAGTCGCAGTGATGCTCACTTGACGATGCAGAAACCTCTTCAGATTGAGGATGCAGAAGTTCGATCTCGAGACTTATCCTCGAGGTAGAGTTCCTCGTTTATCTACCTTGACTATCCACTCCTCTCTTATTGACCGTATTCGCAGTGGTCAGGCAGCAGATGAGCAGTTAGCACAGTGGAAGAAGAGAGATGAAGCCAAGGGCAGTGTCTTGTATACAGTCAGCGACGGTATTTTGAGATACCGAGATAGGATATGGGTTCCTAGCAGTGATTCTATCCGAGCAGACATCTTATCAGAGGCCCATACGTCCCCGTACTCCATTCACCCTGGGAGTACGAAGATGTACAAAGATCTGCAGCTATTGTATTGGAGGCCAGGGATGAAGAAGGACATCAGGACATTTTGTGTCCGAGTGTCTGACCTGCCAGTTAGTGAAGGCCGAGCATCAGAGACCAGCAGGTTTGCTCAAGCCTCTCCCTATTCCCGAGTGGAAGTGGGAGAATGTTACCATGGATTTTGTGACCGGATTTCCGAAGTCAGCCAGGGGATCGAATGCTATTTGGGTGATTGTAGATCGTCTTACCAAATCAGCGCACTTCTTGCCTATTAAGACGACTTTCACCATGGTTCAGTATGCAGAGTTGTATAACCGGGAGATAGTCCCGACTCCATGGTATTCCGTTTCGATCGTATCCGACAGAGATCCCAGATTCACTTCCTCATTTGGAAGAGCTTGCATTCGACTTTGGGTACGAAGTTGCTGTTTAGCACAGCTTTCCATCCGCATACAGATGGACAGTCGGAGCGAGTTATTCAGATTTGGAGGATCTTCTTCGCGCTTGCGTCATCGATTTCTCAGGGAGTTGGGAGTCGAACTTGCCACTGGTTGAGTTCACCTACAACAACAGCTTCCAGTCTTCTATTGGTATCGCTCCGTATGAAGCACTGTATGGCCGCAGTGCAGATCTCCTGTTCATTGGGATGAAGTAGGAGAGAGAGCAGAGTTGGGTCCAGAGATTGTCCAGCAGGCAGTAGAGGTAGTAGTCAAGATCCGTGATAGGATGAGGACTGCTCAGAGCCGACAGAAGAGTTATGCCGATCAGCGGAGGAGAGAGTTAGAGTTTGCAGTGGGCGATCATGTCTTCGTGAGAGTGGCACCTATGAAGGGTGTCATGAGATTTGGGAAGAAAGGGAAGCTCAGTCCGAGATTCATTGGACCGTTTGAGATCCTTGACAGAGTTGGGACGCTTGCTTATCGTGTGGCTCTTCCGCCGAATCTGGCCGGAGTACACAATGTCTTTCACGTCTCCATGCTGAGAAAGTATATGGCAAATCCTTCGCATGTGCTGAATTTCGAGCCGTTGCAGCTTACACCGAACTTATCTTATGAGAAGAGACCCGTGCAGATCCTAGACAGGCAGGAGAAGAAGCTTCGGAACAAGCTTGTTAAGCGAGTCAAAGTCAAATGGCTCAACCATTCAGAGGAGGAAGCTACGTGGGAGTCTGAGCCGGAGATGAGAGATCGATACCCCGAGTTATTCGGTAAGTTCTAATTTCGAGGACGAAATTTCTTTTAAGGGGGGGAGGATTGTAGAACCCGTAAATCAGTAGACGTATAAGCCATGCATAATTTAGATTTTTAATTTATTGACTTCATTGAATAATTATTTTAAATGCATTTGTTTGAAGTTAATTATTTATTATTTCAGTTCAGTAGTTTGATTTTTAGCATTTCAGTTATTTCAGTGAGGCCGGACCGGAGTTGGAGTTTTGAGATAGAATTTAAGATTTGAGAAATATTTCCAGAAGTTAATTTAGCTAGCAACTAAGTTCATTTAAGTTAGAAAGGGAGGTTTGAGAATTTAATTTAATTATTTGAGGTGATTAAGAAATGAACTCATTTAAGTTATTTAATTAAGGGGTTAGCTCACTAAATTAATTAAAGGATTAGTAAGGCTTTTAAGGGTTATTAAATTACTAGATAATCAATTTCCCCCTACCATTTATCATGCATTTTCGGCCACACCCCTAGAAGAACAAACTAGGACTTGCCAACTCACCTTTGACCCATTCTTGGTTGATTAGCATACTAATTCTTTTAGCTATTTTTCCACCTTAATTAATTAATACTAGACCACTATCCTAACCCTTGTTTGGCATGATAAAATCGGCCACTATACTCTAGAATCACCCATGAGATCATTTGATAGCAATTCAAAATTCAAAATTCAAATGCATGAAGACTTGGTCTTGATATGATCCTTATATCTTGCACCATGCTCCTCACCCCTCATAACCACTCCATCACACTCCCTCCCCACCAAAATCAGACCCCTTTTCAGTAGAAAAAACGTGAATAATAGCTAGGGAGAAAGGGAGAAAAAATCGAGAACTAGAAAGAACAAGAGAAGAGCGCTCCATCTCCTCCGTGCCGCGTCGTCGTCGTTTCATTCGTTTTCTTTCGAAACGAAACCAGGCATGTCTAGATTCTTTCTAAACCGCAATCAAGTCATATTATCATTTATTTTTCAGTACATGATCATGTTTATTCAAGCAAAAACCGAGATACATGTCAAGACATTTGAAACAACACATGCAGAATTTTTGATATTCCTTGGCAAGCTTCACGTTTTCTTGGGTTGTGAGTTTCAGGGTGATTGGTTTCGACTCCAGGCTCCCAAGGCGACTCCTAGACATGTAATAGGATGCATTAGGACCATGTGGCCTATTCATTCAGCCCCCATGCTTGCTGGAAAACCGAAATGACAGCAAGTTTCCCATAGGCGCAGATTGGTGTTCGAAATTTCAGTTTTTGTGTCAAGGGGTTTGGATCTGATCTTGGCTGCCCTAATGGATCTTAGCCATGGTTGGATCACTTCCTAGCATGACTAAGACGTGACTAAGTCACCCTTTGGTGGCTTGGTCCATGGTTCATCGGTTTTTAAATAATCAACAAGAACAGCCCCTTTCCCCATTCGGCTTCTTCATTGGTTCAGCATATGGTTTCGGTTTTTGGTTGCTTGGTATGGATCTGGGTTGGCCTATGTCCCATAGCCACGGTTCATACCATGCCCCTTTATGTCTAGATCGTGCCATGGTCAATCAAATGGCCACTGGAACGACGCAAGACATCGATCTAAGCAAAACACTACACACGCATGCACGTTGGCTCTCGGTTAGACCCTTCGGTTGAGTTTTGGGTATGATGCAGATTGTGGCTGGCCTAGGGCCCTTAGCCATGGTTCAAATTATTCCTTGGGATGGTTGTAAGATCTCTAATCGGTGGTTCACGCCCCAATGGCCGGTAGTCTCTAAAACAACACAAGTTACACGGGTGTGCAGCTGCTGGAAATTTACAGCAAGTTGCTGTGTCGTTTAGAAGGCTCGTTTGAGTTCTTGGTTGGCTTGTAGCCCATGGCCTTGGACTGACAGTGCCTCATTGAGTTTGGAAGGTCATGTTTTTGACCGTTCGTGATTCGGATCATTTTTGAGGTCGTACGAGAATTTACGGTGCGATGTGCCAAATTGACTCTCGAAAGAGCGTTTCGTGTTTTGGCCTCCATTTCACCTAGATTTCGACCCTATCATTTTAGGAGCATTATTTTATGATTTTTCAGCGTATTTTAATCATGATTATACGTCAGTTCGGTGTCGGTTCAGGTTGGCTCGGAGTCATGATTAAATGCGAAGTCATTAGGCATCATAGTCGCATCTTTTGAACGTAAATTGCATAGTTGGTCAAGTTTAAGCTATTGCATATTTTTCATGGCACAGTTAGGTTGCAGCGAGCCTGGGGACGATCCAATCCAATCCAGTTGGTAAAATTTACAGGATTTTTCATTACGTCAGTTAATTATATTACGTGCATGAAAACAGAAAATGATATATTTTTTTTGAGATTTATGCGATATGGCTTGTGGTTCATTCACTATGTGGGAGTGTTATTTTATACGGTCGCCAGTGACCAATCAGTTCAGTATGGTACCACCCTGTCGCCAGTGACCGGCCAGCTCAGTTCAGTTTCAGCCTCCCCGGTAGCCAGTTACCGATCAGTTCAGCTTAGTGCAGTGGCCACAGGCGTAAAACATAATCTCGACAGAAAATTTTATCAGTTATTTCAGTACAGGCTCCAAGGAGCAAACATTTTTACTGTGATTATTAGTTCAGTTATGCACGTATTATAATTGCTCAGTACAGATTATTTTTCAGTTTGCCTCAGGGACAGGATATGTTAACTCATGCATATTTTAAATTCAGATTTTTTTACTCGTTACCTGCGATATATGCATGCTGAGGTCTTTAGGCTCACTAGACTTGATTGTTGTAGGTACTGATGAGGCCAGGACCGAGGGCGGGGGACCAGTGAGCCAGCTTGGGTCGACAGTAGTTGCACCCGAAGACCTCAGAGCAGCAGTTGTTATTTTATCCCGCAAACATTTTTATCAGTCGTTGGATAATTTTTAAATTGTGATTTTTGGCAAACTTTATTTCTTCCGTTGCAATATTTTGAAATATTGAACTTGATTCACCAGTGATTTTATGAATGAGGCCACTTAAGTTCTTTTAAAAAGAAAATTTTTAATTCTCCGCAAATTTCAAGCAAGGAGTTTTTGGCCTTTACAATTTGCACCTATCATGTGTATTGGTTTGATAAAAGAACTCTTGAATGAATTAGCCTGTAAACTTGCAGGCACTTATATAAAGTCTCAGGAAGCTGAAGAGACGGCAATTTGGTTACACGAATACCAAGATTCATCCCTCTTGTCCTCAGATATCACATCTCAGCACTTATTGGTGCATTTATCGAGGGGGAACAGTCTTTTAGTCAGACTAAGATTTTCATATCTTTTTCCGAAAACAGATAGAATGTCTGTCCTCTTGATAAAACAACAAGTCCTACTGGTTTTATCAAAGCGCTCAATTATTTCAGTACTTTAAAACTTCCAGTAGACGTTATCATAAAAACGACAACTTCTCTTCTGATTATTTCAAAAGTAACCGCTTGGACAGCCCGCCCTTATCACTAAATTTCAAAATTTTAAAAAAAATCATTAGTCTATCTGACACGTTTTGAATTTTTTATAAAATAATAACTCAACCGTAAACATATTGACACGTGTCCTTGTGTTTACAATGACGGCTGTAAATTTTCTTTTGAATATTAACTGCCTTTGTTTCTTCTATTCATTTTTTTTTACGTTTCCAGAATCTTATTCTCTAACTACTGTTTCTTTTGAAATCGTGCTTACTCAATCTCTTTGAAGTTACTTTCTTTAAAGGAAACAAATGGCCGGAGCTTACACCCTAAATGCTTACCAGGTTAACTTCTCCTCCGTCCTTACCATCAAGGATGAGAATCTTCTGAAGATGTTTCAAGCCTTAGAAAAATCAGGACTCCGAAAATTCTTGGAAGCACCTGCTACGATATACAAAACTGCTCTTCTGGATTTCTATGCTAAGGCAACTATTCAAGAAGGAAAGATCATTCACTCTCAAGGAGTCGCATCCATCTCCATTGATGCAGCACTATTGGGATCAACCTTCTTCCTCCCATGTTCAGGTACTTCTGAACTCTTCGATATTTCTAAGCAAGAGATGTCTACTGCTCTCAGCACCTTCTCAGCTTCTGGAGAAGATTTGTCTCCATCTTGCTTCAAGAAGCTTCTAAAAATAGAGTATCAAGTGCTTGCTGACATTGTGGTAAAGGCCTTATTGGTCAAAGCTGGCACATTTGATAAGCTGACTAAGGAGAAAGTCCAAGTGATGGTTGCCATCACTTCAGAAATTAAAAAGATTGGAGTCACTTCTGGTTTTCGAATAATGAAGACATGGTTTCAAGGAAAAGCACTGGATTTGCTGTTCAGATCAGCATAATGCTAAAAGATGCTGGTTTTTCTTTTACAAGTGAACAGGATGCTGTTTCCGTGACAATGATTGATGCTGAAAATACACTTGCTTTAAGACCCAAGCCAACTGTGGCTGAATTTGTTGCTTAGAAAAATGAGATTGGAGACACTATTTCTAAGGATCAAGGATTTCAAAAGAAGATTAAAAGAAAGAGAGTGGTTATCTCTACTGATTCTGACAAAACAGAGTCCGAGGAGTCTACTGCGCCCATTCAACCATCTCTGCCCCCTACTCCCAGCAAAAAGAAAGCTCGAACTGCTCTTCGGATCAAGAAGACAGCAGCAATCTCTGAATTAAAAGTTGTTCCTTTGAGGCAAGTGTTCCCAAAAGTTGTTCCCTCTGCTCGACCAACTGTCTCTGTCTCTACACCAATCACTACTGTTGTTATTCCAACAACATCTACTGCGTCAACTTTTAGACCCGTGTCTGGAATTGTCTTTCGAGAATCTACTGCAGGTCTTCTGCGTTTCGACCGGTGCCGACTATACCTGTTTCAGAAAAGGGAAAAGAGAAACTTGTGGAACAACCAAATTTTCAAACTAACCAATCATCTGTCTCGACTGGTGTTGATCTTCATCTCGAAGAAATCTAAAATTTTGCAAATGAGGAAATAGAGTTATTTGATGAATGGCACAAGGTCAGGGTATTTCATCCCCTCACCTTTTTCAAAACTAAGGGTTCGTTTGGACGAATAGTAAGGCATGAGTTAAAGGTCTTTTATCTTGCAAAGACAGAGAATGTGATTGAAGCGATGCGCCGTCGGAGCTTCATTGTTGAGCGGAATAAACGAAACAAACTGGACTCAATCTTAAAGACTCTTAAGTCCAATTTTGATGGATTAATCCCAACTGCTGCTCACGATCAAGAAGTGATCCTTGTACTGACAGAACGTCTGAGAATAATGGATGAGCAACTCAGTGCTCAAGAACAAAAGTTTGGAGAGATTGAATCGTATTCAATAGGCCTTATTCCGGATCTTGCTCAGATTCAGTCAGTTGAGGAACAATCTATAGCTATTCTAGAAGCTATAATTTCCAGTACTCCTGCATTTTCCAAAGTGCCTATTCCGTCCTCTTCACTTGTATCTGTTCGTGAATTGGCTTCAGTCGAGGAAGTCATTCAATCTATCACTCGGGACTCCCCTGCGGTATCGGTTACCGTTCCAGCTGATGATTCTGGCCACCCAACCATCCAACCAGCAGAACCAACTCAGGAAGAATCGCATGCTGACCAGTCTCCTTCCTTGCCGAATTTGGCGATTTTCTCTACTGAACATCAAGAGGAGATGGTCCTGATTTTGAATGATTCGATTCAACCCGATCAACAATTGAACGCCATGCCAGTAGTTCAACCAGCAGAAAGCACACTTCCTACACCTTCTACTATTTTTGAACCTGCTGTTGTTGAACCCGTGGCTGCTGAACAATCTGCTGGTCAGGAAGGCCTCACTACTGCATTATCTACTGCTCTCATTCCCACTTTTTCTGCTCAAGCAGAAGCTCAATCCTCTACTGCATTGGCATTATCCACAATTCCCGAACTGCTTGTAATGATCAAATTGAAGAAATGAAGCGTCGTATGCGTGAAAGAACTCCGTCACCAGAACCATTCGATATCGAACATGAGATAAATATTTTACTGAATAATCTCAACAATCTCCGATGTAGTTCGGAAGCTATCTCATGAACATGTTGCAGAAGTCAGTGGTTCTAAGTTCTTTTAAGACCGCATTACAAGGGAAATCTTCAACACGGCAGAATCTATGAACAGGATGCATGCTGAAACCATTGCTTTCAGACAAACAATTTCCAAAGGATACGGTACCTTAGTGCTTGGTCAGAATGATATGTTGCAACGTCTCACTGATCATGATGCACTTATCCGTTCGTTCTCTAACACCATGGAATCTTTGGATGCCAAGATTGAGTCCCAATCTCAATCTCTCACTACTTTTCATGACCGAGTTTCTACTCAGGCTCCTTATCTGGAAATGATTATAAATGGGCTTCAAAACTTGTCTGGACGCATGGATGACTTAATTGCTCGGGTCATTGCCAATGATGCCAAAAAGGGAGAAGAAGAACAAAGAGAAAGAGTTCTAACAGAAGAAGAACAAAGGAGAAACAGAGACAACGCAGAATCTTCAGTCAGACAAAGAGACCAAGATGACCAGAATGAAGAAATCATTTACAGGGATATTGAAACCAATAATTAAAATTCGTGTTAAAACTCCTACTGCTTTCTTATATTTATGTTTCGCATTTATCTATCTTTATTATCGTTCTAACATTATCTAGGTTTTGGCATCACCACAAAGAGGGAAATTGTTAGATCTAAATTTATTGTGGCGATGAAAATCAAAACCAGTAGATTACTCGTTAAAACAGTAGATAACTGAAAAGCAGAATCAGTAGCGGAGAAAAGCAGAAGAAGTACCTAAATGGATATAGAATCAGAAGCAGAAGAAAGGACTTTATTAGACTCGACATCTTAACGTTATCAGCTTTAAATGTTACCGTTCCCTTTTTCTAGTACAAGTATTAATTGCAGCATTAATCACTGTACGAAGTCATTTAATTCACTTTGCCGATTTTAGTATAAAACAGGACTGATTGTTTTATAGCTTTTCTGCAGGAACCTATTTCGGTAATAAAGCTGACTCTATCAGAAGTCAGAAGACAGTTTCTGATTAAAAAAGTTGAACTCAGTCACCTATATATATGGAAAAAACCCATATAGAAGACAGTGCGAAACATCTCTCAAAATCAATCTGTATTTCACAAACCGAGAAAACCACGAATCCTTGATATCTTCAAGTTCAACATAAAGAAAAGTAGCACACGCTTCATAGCAGATATCTGGTTTATTGAGATCATTTTGTGCTACTGTTTCTTACACTCTTCACAATTATTCACTACACTCATATTTTATCAAGAAGAGTTTGTAATCTGAAAAGAGTCTTTTCAGAACTTTGTTGTATCGTATTTTCACTGTGTTGAGTAACTAAGAGTTTCAGTAGGCAAAGGGTAAGTCCTGCTGAAGTGGGTGTGTACAAGAGTTGTACTGTAAAATCCAAAGTCTTTTAGTGATACCTTCTGAAAACAGAAGAAGGGGAGACGTAAAATACTTTATTTTCGAACTTCCATAAACAACTGCTGTCTACTGATATTACTATTTTCATTCACTCCATCAGATTGTTTCCGCACTTAATATTGTAATCTGTTGAAAGTATTCACGACAAGATAAGCTACTATCCCTAACAGGATTTTAGCACCTTCTTTATCCAAGAAAGAAAAGAAGAAATTGGAGAAGAGTTCATTCAGCCCCCCCCCTCTAAACTCTTCCTCGATCCCCAACAAAATATTAAAATTTTCATTATTTTCTCATCCATTTATTTTTCCTTTATTTGTACTTTTTAAAAACATATTTTTTTATTGCTAACAATAGTTAAAAATCAAAATTATTAATATCGTTCATTTTATTTTTGGAGTTTCAGTTACGAAAACTCATAAAATTTTAAATTATATTTATTAAAAAATTATTACACTGCATAATAAAAAAATTATAATATTTTATTGATCTATAAATTGAAAATAATATACATTTTATTGATATAAATTGAAAATAATATTTATTTTTAATAAATAAAATTAAATTTTTTATTAATTATTTTATAACATTTGATAGTTAATTATTCATGATATTTTTCATTAACTTGAATGATATATATATATGTGTGTGTGTGTGTGATTGATACATAATTTTAGAATTTTATCAACACACATATATAAGAATAACTATAATAAATTAAATATATTTAAATTTTATAAAGTTACCCTAATTACAAATATTTTAACATACTTATTATTTATTTTCAGGTACAAATAATTGTCTTGTTGTTTTTTTTTTTGGTTTGACATATTGTCAAAAACAAAATTGATATATTTTTATACGAATATTTATTTAAAATGAATGAAATTATTTTAGGTTTGATTATTTACTAATATTGAAAATTATTGTTATGTATTTTTAAAAAATATTAATTATTTAAATAAACATGTTGAATTGAATAATTGAAGTTTAATTGCAATAAATTTAGTACTGAGTTATTTATTGTCTTTTGTAAAATCAATATGTAAAAAATTATTATATTGAGAGAGAGAAATATTTGAAATAAATAAAAAGTTATTCAAGTTCAATTGTTAGTTCAAATAAATTTAAAAAAAATCATAATAATAAATTACAAAATCCATAGGTTCTATGAAAAAATATACAAATGTCAATAAAAGTCATGCAAAATAAATCTACAATATTCTGTTAAAATCTTTAAAAATCTGTGAGATTCTTCAATATTAAGTCGAAATCTATCAACTCCACAAAAGTCTGTTATTTAGAAAAATCAGCAAATCTCTGCAACGAATACACCTCATGAGAGTAGACTAATACCCATGCAAGTTCAACAGAATATACTGGAAATCGAACTACCACATGCTTCTCAAGTTCATTCTCCTTTGTTCATGCAAGACCCTGCACATGGTGATACCTCTTTTGACTATCCAAACAAATATAATATGAAAATACTGCATCAATCTCTGTTCCATTTATAGAAAGTGATCTCCAGTCTTCGAGCAGATCAGATGGCTTCAAATTTGGATCTTAGGTTGTTCAATACCAAAATCAATTCTGAAATCGGTGAAGTACTCAGAGTTTTCAATGACCATTTTGGACAAGTGGAATGTATTAAGATAACTCAAATTCTTTATGTTGCTGATATTACACTCCGAATTTACCACGCCCGAGCTGCCTTGTCTATGCAAATTGAAGTTTTTGGCATCCAACTAAGTACAAGTGGTCAATTTTCTTCAGCCTTGAAAAAGTGATGCCAAAAAGAGGAAAAAACCCAAGGATCCAGAAAAATCGAAGATAAAGACAAGTCATCTGCTATGCCTTCCTCTTGTTAGCACAAGAAAACACCTGGTAGTGGTGGTCATGGCAGTTCGGGCAGTGGTCATGGTAATTCAAGCAGTGGATTAGAACAAGCCATTCTTTGCATGAACTATTCAGAAGATAGAATTTAATTGATTTATGAACCTTTTGTTTATGAACTGTTTTTTATTAACTCCTAATACATTTTAGTTCATATATGAAAGTTTGGTTTCTTTTTAATACCTGCATTTCTGCTCGGTTTTGACATGACCAAAAAGTGATAAATTGTTAAGATAAGATTTGAAGTTAACTTTTTGTGATTATGAACTGAATTGAACTGATCTGGCTTAATAGAACTAATAAACGCATATCTCTCAAAGAATTATGATCATAAGTATTAAAATGATATGATGATCCCTATCAAGAACTTATCTGATAAGCTTACAAACATAATGGTAATGATCTGAACTGAGCCAAATTATTTTGTGCTTACCATCAGCTTATCTAAAGACATTCTCTGAGTGAAACATTCAATTATATTTTGAGCTTTTTTTATTTGATCAACAAGGACATACATTCTCTCTCCGTATTAACGGAATAAAATATTTTTTTTGTTTCATCGAGCTAGTGTCCAAAAGAATTTAATTGTCAAGTACTATACTTGGAAAGATAACAAAGACATGTGGCACTCTCTGAAATATTGTTGGGCATCCGGTACATTTATGAGTACCATTCATATTTATTGATGTTGTGACCATTATCTATATAAGGGAATGCATTAGAAATTTTCACAAGAATTTTTTGCATCTCTGAATTTTGCACGCTATCCAGCACTTCTGAATCTATATCAGCGTCTCTTAAAAATTATTTCAAGATGATTTACAAAAGCTAAAAAATTGTATCAGATTGTTTTAAGGATCATTAAGTGCTCCTTTTTTTCTCACTTATCATTTACTTACACGAGCTATAGTTTATTGTGATAATTATCATAACTACCTGAAAAATGTTTATGAATAGATTGAGTTGTTTGAATATTTCGGGACTTTCAGCTCAATATGGTTGGTGAACTAAGCAGAAGTGGATTTGTACAAAAAAATTGTAATGGTCAATCTTTTTGTGGAATCCCTATGGAAACAGAAGAAAAAAAGACGTAGAAAATTTGTCTGCGAACATCCATAAACAAACTTTCGTTTATTTTTACTTTTAATCATTTATTTACTTGGTGTGATCATATTTGCGTATCTTTTTCACTTTATACATAGAGTTGTTTTCGCACTTATCTATTAGTTTCTTTACATACTTAATTTGATCGGAAAATTCACATGAGATGCTTACATAGCTTAAGTTTGCAAAATCTATTTGTTTTTTAAGGAGTTTATTCACTCTTTTTTAAAATCATTTTCGATCCTAACAAAAGTTATTTTCCTAAATTTTTTGTACGAAATATAAATCAAGAAAATGAATATTAATCCATTAAATTTAAATCAATGGTTTATATATTCTTTGATCCATGTCCGAAGATATGTATCAAGAAAAAAGATAATGGTTTTGCATCTGTTGAACTTCAGAACTTCAATAGTGTAAGAAATAGTGTTCGACAGATGTGGTTAAGTATATCAACCGTAGTGTAAAATTGTAAATTTGTATTTTATCAGATTTAAGTGTTGTGTCAATGTTACAACATTTAAGACAACATGCAGCAGAATATTATATTTTGTAACACAAATTCACTTTAAATAAATAGATGGACAAATTTAATTTGTACAAGTATAAATATTTGTGCGGTGCCTTATGGCAAAAATTAATCACTAGAAAACCAAACTCTTTACAAAAATCTATCACTAGTGATTATGACTAAATCAATTTCCTCAACATGTTGAGAAAATAAAAGCTTTCTAAAACAACCGACAATAATAAAACATCAACTAAGAAAGCAAAAAACGTGATGCCAAAAGAGGAGCCACGAAAATGCTCTTCAGCCAACTTCGTTACGGATGTTGTCTGCAGATGTCCCCAACATTCAAGGCAACACGCGATCACCACTCTTCAAAATAGCACGATCCTTGATGACTTATTTCTCTGATATTCACGACGTGCACAAGTGCGTATATGTATGTTTGTGAGGGAAGAAGCCTTTTACCAATGTCCTTGATCTCTTATTTATAGGTGTAGACTTTTTCTCTTCAAGAAAACCTATTGCACAAGGAAAGTAAGAGTTTAATTAGAAATAAACTCTTAATATCATATCTCATTAAATCATTATCATAAATAGCATATCTAATATATATGCTTAATTATCTCATTATCTTAGAAAGGCAAAATCTCACAAGATATTATCTGAAATCAAATTAACAAGGAAAAACTAATATTAGGAAAATCATTTAAATATTAGGAATTAAATCAATTAAATTCGGAATCATTATTTCCCTTCAAATAGGAATGGTCTCACATGGACATTATAAAAAATCATATTCAGGAGTATTTATATTTATTTCCCAGGTTAATTCAAGAGTGTTTTAGTCCATTCCACATTTGTGCATGCCCATTGGCTAAAAAATAATTATTTATGTTATAATTGGTTTCATAATATTTTTTTTATTCTAAGTTTAGATGGTCGATAATAGATTTAAGTTTGTTATGATCGGAAGATTGATTAGAGAGAAGTAAATAAATAATCTCAATGAAATCTTTAAATAATTCGGTTGGATTTGCAACACTTGAATTTTAATTATTTTTAGTTGTGTTTCAATGAACCAGCGGTACTATAACTGAGCGAAAATAGACTCATTGAATTGGTTTAAACAATATAAACGGTTTGGCTCGAAAACAATTAGTCTAGCTAAACTGAAATAAAATGTACAACATAATTTTTTTATGGATGCTAAGAGATTGAATAACTCTTACGCCATCTTTTCTTTCATTTCCGAAAGGATATCACTAGAAAACTTTTGTTGATTACAAATACTTTGCAACAACCTAATTCATCAGGACTAATATCTGGCACAAAAACTCCTAGCTAACTCAAGGCCTAAATAATTTGATCAGTAAGATTCTTACTGTCAGTTATATGTATTTTTAACAAAATAAACTTAGCACAATTGATCCTTAATGATTTGATATAAACATTAAGTATGTGTTTCACAATATGCTTAATCAGTTAGGCTCTAAAAACATAATATCAAGATGTACAAGGCTCGTGTAAAGAATGTAGATTCTGAAACTCCATGCAACTGATCTATTTATAGACAAAGATGTAACAGTAGAATTTTTTTAATCGAATACCCTTTCAGATATAATAATAATTGCGCCACATCGTCCTTTTGGACAAGGTTCACTCTTGTAGTGCGCATGAAATCTTACACTTAACGCTGTGTTGGTTTGCGAATTAAGTAGGATATATTATTTTATCACACTTTATCTAATGTTTGGTACGATTTTTATTTAACGAACTCAATTCCTCCTATGAATGATTAGGTTGTATTAGTGTGATTAAATAATAACTTCTTCCCTCCTAGGATTATTTATCCTTCCTCTTATCCCTACCCTCTTTCCAATTTTTCCCTTTCTCTTTCACCAACGCCGGACCACCTCTGCGGGACCGTCGTCGAGCCACCGCCGGACCGCCTTCGGACACCGCCGACCGCCGTCGGACTACCTCCATTGCTGGGCCGCCGCCGACCTCCTCCGGCCGCCTAACGCCGTGGGAATGCTTCCCAAAGCCGGCCGCCGCCGATCGTCGGACCACCGCCTTTGACGCCGGTCGTCAGACCACCTCCGTTGCCAGGCCGTCGCCGGAGTAAAGAAGAAAAAATAAAGAAAAGGGCAATTTCGTCATTTCATCATAAAATTCAAAATTATCCCACAATTAAAAATCGTACCAAACATAATACTATTTTACATCATATATTACATTTCTATCACAATCATTTTTATTATCATTTACATACTAATCATTACTTTATTTTATCCTCCTATCAAACGCAGCCTTAACGAATTAAAAAAATGTTATGGCATGGAGGATATTCCTATGATGCTTCCAGTTAGGCTCTTATCCTCAAAACAAAAGTTTTGGAAAATCTTCAGAGAATGTTCTTCGAAATTCCTAATTGATTCAGCATGATAGAGCAATTAGTAGACTTGTGAACCAGTAACCTTTGATATTCGATTGAGTTCAAGTAATCAGTTACGCTTGAGTTCAGTTCCCTTAATGTTCAGCCAGGCTTGGGAAAATGTTTACACGTGAATATTTAGTTTTTCCTTATGAATTCAGTCCTTCTAGCTCTTTTAATGTTCATGTTAACTCAAGAACTTTTTGGTTAAATCACCAAAACTTAATTGGCCCAACAATTTCTCTCATTTTTATGATGAAAAAATTATGCTCAATAAATACGAAAAATTGAGTTCATATAAAAGCAATTTAATTAGAAGAAGTACAACGACGTTCCTGCTAAACTGAAACTGAAATTTTCAACAAAACTGAACTAAGCTCTATCTCTTGTGATGCTCTCTATGAGATCTTGAATGTTTTCTTGAATCAGGTGAAGGCTTGCTGATTCTGATGGTGGCTTGCTTGATTCAGAGGGCTTCCTAGAATCAGAAGGCCTGGAAGGTTCTCTTTTCTGAGCAAATTCTCCGAAATATCTTTTTCTCACTTGTTGCTTCCCATTTTTGTCAGCATGACTTCAAAATATCAAGGACAACAGTAAGTTGGGTACTTTCTGGTTTAATTCGATGCCACCTAAGGGGGCACTGCCCCTTTCCAATTATTTTTTGCCACGTGTCAATTAATTTTTATTATTATTTAAAAAAAAACTCAACCATGGTTGTGTTTTTCAAATATTTGCTATTCTCTCAACCTCAGCCGTGGTTTTTTCATTTCAGAAATTTCAAAACCTCTCTCTCCCCGTATTCTCTCTCAAAACCTCTTTCAAAAACCTCGGAGTCCACCGTTCCTCTTTTACAGCACGGAAACGAGCTCCTCTAATTGAATCAGGCAAGATGAGGCTTTTCCTCGCCACTGTACATTTGTTTTTATATAATGGAGATATTTGTGTTTGTTTCAAGAAATGGGATTTGTTTCTTGTTATTTCTGTGAAATTGAAGATAATGGCTCGAAAATTTTCATTTCTCCGAAATTGTATGTTAAAGATACAAGGTGAACCGAAAAACTCACTGAAAATATGGAAACCAACTCTCAAGTCTAAACTCTTTGTGTGTGTGTGTGCGGTATGAGAGTGTATATCTGTGTGTGTATGTGCAGTATGAGAGTGTATATCTGTAACAAGTCTCCAAGTCTAGACTCTTTGTGTGTGTGTATGTGCGGTATGAGAGTGTATATCTGTAAAACAAAAAATAATTTGATTGTAACATGTGTGTATTCTTATATACATGTTTCTGCAAAAAAATTTGTGTATCGATTGGAGGTGCTCGTTTTACTTAAATTGATGCTTGATTGGAGGTGCTCGTTTTACTTAAATTTGATTGCTCACACTTCCTTAAGTCTCACTGTTTCAATTTGCAGGTTATTATCAATCCATTTATTTGCTTAATTATTGACATATTTCCTTTTTAATTTTATCTACTGTATTATTTCCGCTGCAGCCATCAGGTCCTTGATGCAATGAAGGATTCAACATTCTGCCCAATACTTATTCTGAAGATTTATTTATAAGATGTTCATTATATAAGATCTGATATGTATGTAGTGACTCTCTATTTTTTTGTTGCAGTAAAAAAAAACCCTTTGGCATACCATTATTTTAGTTTATGGTGAGCGCCTTCGTTATTTTAAATTTTTTTCTGTTAATTATATTAATTATTTAGTGTAAACTTTTTAATGTTCTTTATTTCTTCTTGTGATATAGGGGAAAACATATGTAGTTTTCATTGGGCGTAAACCTGGTGTATATGAGACTTGGGAAGAGGCACAAAAACAAGTTAATAAATTAGCGGTGCGTCTCACATGTCATTTTCTTCTAGGGATGATGCATTAAAAGCTTTTGGTTCTTATATGGACAATCAAGTTGCAGCTTCTTCCTCTACTCCTAGTGTTGAAGGAACATCGTACGTACCTTCTAGTGCAAGTGCAAATGCAAGGGCAAGTGTCACTCAAGCTGAAAAAATAGTTAAATTGGAAGTTGCACTTGCAAATTTAGTAGAGATGACGGAGGAGATAAAAAACAAATTGAATCTCTGAAAATTAATAGTGATGATTAGATTTTTTTGACAATACATTCTCCCATTTACATTAACCTTACAACTACTAGGATGGTTGTGTTTTTCTTCTATATACTGTATGGGGAAATCCCGATGTTATTTTCTCACTAAAATGTTTGTTCTCTTGCCTCTGATATTGATTTATGTGATGAAATTACCACATGTTTGATTCTAAAATTTAGCTCCAATCAAAAGTCCAATCAGTTGGAGATGGGGTCAACGGATGAAGGTCTCAACTTTCATTTTGTTTAATACATTGCTAAACTTTTGTAGAGTTGTGAATTGGATTTGAACCTTTTTTTTATTAGCTGGAAATAGTTGGAAGAGTTGTGAATTGGATTTGTACCTTTCAAGCATCAATGCTAGTCACGGACACATATCAACAACTTCAAAAGCATTATAGCATTCTAACTGATCATGGATTTGAATTTAAATAGAAATTTCAAGTTTGACGTTGGAGTTGCAAAATATGCCTTACCCAGATCATAGCCACCGTCCCGTTCTTGCTTAACATTTTCGAAGGCTACAAACATTTTTTTGGTACCATATTCTCTTAATCTATCTAGCTTCACCACCAAGATGGAAAAACAATGAAAAGGTGTTTCAATACTTGTACCATTAATGAAAATCAAAAAAATATGATCTAACAAGCAATCTTGATCACAAGCATAAACAAACTTTGTAGAATACAAAACACACCAAAAGTCTGCATAAATACTAAGAAACATTGTCTTGGTGTGCAATTACACTACTGAAACTTTGTGCAAGCACAAAGGGTCTTCCTTCAATTACCACGTCCCTGAACAATATTAAAACATTAATTAGAAACAATTTATAAAAAAGTTAAAAAAAATTTAGACAAAATTCCTTACTTGTGATGAATGAGGACCCCCAAACTTATAAGGAAATAAATTCATTTGATCACCTAAATAGATGTTTGCATTACCCTCCTGTATCTTAAATAGAAAAAAATATATAACATATAAACATATTTTTTTTCAATAATGCATGTTTTTATTTCAAAAAAAAATTACCATTGTATTTGGCGACTGAATAAAATGTTGAGTGTGTCCGAATGTGGAAGGAAATTGCGATATTGTGAAATTTGAGTGTTGTTGTGATGAAATTTCATTGCTCATTTCTCGTGTGTTGGTGGTTTTTTGTGAACTTTGTCCCTTCTTTTTTGCTCCTTTAGCACCTAGCAAGTCAAACAAAGTAACAACAATTAATTCAAGTCAAACACAGTATGCAAAGTTACAACAATTAATTCAATTGAATTATATACTCGATCATATGAAAACTTAATTCAATAGAACTACTCACTTAATTGAAAATATGAAAACTTACTTGAAACTTCTGTTTTCTCCTTTTTTTTCCTTTTCTTTTTTTGCTCTTTCTATCCCAAAACTTACTTGAAACTTCTGTTTTCTCCTTTCTTTTTCCTTTTCTTTTTTGCTCTTAGTATCCATTGTCGTGTAATATTAACATTAGTAACTCCTTTGGCTTTAGTAGTAAGTGGGTTACCTATGCAAACTCCATAACTTCGAATGTCATCACATTGTGTCTCATCATCTACACTTAACTTTGATACAAGGTTAGAGATTTCATCTTTTGCAGTGTCAACCAATCCATATAAGATTTTTCTTGCCTCCTCATGAGATTTGCTCAGTTGAGTTAGATCATAGGTTGATCTCATTATTTCATTGACAAACACCATTTCAGATACATGACTAGCACCACCCCTTCCACTTTCATCAAAGTCAAATGTAACTCTATTTCTTACATTCTTCATCCACCTCTTCAAAATATAACATTCGGGTATAACAGTGACATCCATACAATTAAACACCATCAAAGCATGCTTACACAAAATCCCCATTGTCTCAAACTTATGACAACTGCAATTTATTTCATGACTCTGCTTATTGAACACCACATATCAAACCCTTGAGTTTTCATCATGAGATTTACTTTGATTTGAATCCAATTCCAATCATTACCAAAACAAGATGGTGGTTCAACCGATTTTCAATTCAATGAATTAACCAATTCAACTTCGAATAGATGATATATAGACATCGTATAAACATTAGAAGCATTAATCAACAATGGATGGTTTTTCAAAATCTGTGCAGGATTACCATGGTGACAACGAGTATCTTCAGTCTTCTCCCTTTCCCGCCAGTTATTTTGAATCTTTGCATAATTTAGCACAAATTCATACAAAGAACTCATTTTGTTACCTGCCTTTTTTAAAACCATATCGTGACTTCACTTCTCGAAGTAGCCAAAAGTCCCGCACTAAACCTTCCATTCATAAAAGCAGTAGACCATCTCTTCTTAAGCTTGTACTTATCATTCAACCATTTATGACCATCCAAATCATATGTTTCAATCATATATTTCCATGTGCTCTCAAATTCATCTTCAGAATCACAATGATTCATGCATTTATACCACAATCCTTTAAAAGCAGAATCACCATTTAAACTCCCAAAATGTGAAGGAGCATTTTGATTTATATGCCATTGACATAAACGATGATGTGAAAGTGGAAAAATTGTTTCTATGGCATTCATCATGGCTTGACATTGGTCTGAAAGATAGTTTGTGGTTGCCGTCCATTCATAGAATCAAGAAATGTTGCAAACAAGCATTCAAAAGAATTTTGAGTTTCATCTGACATAAAGGCCAAGCCAAACAATACATTCTGCATATGGTGATTATACCAAAAATGGAGCACATAATATTAAATTATACTTATTTGTTCTATATGTTGTATCAATCGACAGGACATCACCAAAATATTCATAATCAACCTCGCATCTATAGTCCTAAAGAAAAAGTTCATCACCCTATCATCATCATCCAATTGAACATTCCAGTAAAAATAATTATCCTTATTAGCCTTATTTATAAAATATTGAATTAGTGCAGTGGCATCTCCATTCTCAACTTTGGTATGTTTTTTCAACCGACTCATATGGTCATATGCATCCTTTCTAATAAAACCTAAATTTTGTGGCTCACATGCTTCATTTTCCATAAAAGAAACAGCATTAGAGACGGATATTCCAGCATTTACCATAGCTTCTAGAGTAGACTTTTTTGCATGTGATATATTGCGTGTCGATCTTAGCAAGTGAGTTTGATCAGGTGCAAACATCTCATGGTTATGCTATTCAAAAAATCTACTCCGCTATTCACACCCTTTTTCCCTTGTCATCTTCAATTTGGCTTTACATTGTGTTCTAATGACGGGCTTTTGATAAACTGGAATCCTTTTACTAGAACATTTCTCATCTTTTAAACCTTCACATGAACAATGAAATTCTTTTGATTGAAGTTATCATTAATTCTTCTGGAAAAACTAGTTATTCTATTGCAACAGCATTTTTCACAGTCTCAGCAATATCAGTAGGCTCATCAATTGAAGAAGGAGGAGGCTCTTATTGATAAATTTGTTCAAAATGTTGTTGTGCAATATACTGCACAACTTCATCCACGTTTTCAATAGAGATCTCCCTGACTTGAGAAAATTCAACTGCTTGAGTTCATTGAGGAAGAGGGGCCAACATTGTTTCAATAGAAGGAACATTTACAACACTTTCAACAAGCGGTTCAAGTGGGGCTTCTATAATGGGTTCTGAGAAAGTGGTGAAGGGTTGGTAGATGGTTCTGAAGAATATGGTTATGGTTCGGGATGAATTGTAGGGCCTGACAGCTCAAAGATGGTTCGGCTTGGCTCACAAAATTTGGTTGACTTGTTTTCATTAGCCTTTTCTTTTCAGCATCAGATTCATTTGGCATGACAAACTGATGCTCATCTCCCCAAACCTTTACTTTCATTTGAAGGGGGTCAACAAATCTATGTACAACTGATTTATAACAATTATATCATCGAAGGAAATTGAGCATTAATTATCATAATTATGTCTCTGCTCAGCACATATATTATTCAACTTTTGGATCTTCAAAAGTTGGATCAAATAGTGCCTTCTTTGTAAGGCTTTTGTCGTGACCTGAGTCTTTGTCTGCTTCAAAACATCCTGTTATAACCCAATACCCCTTGATAGAGTAGCCTTTTTCTTGAGCTTTTCAGATGGTTACTATTCTGATCTCGACCCATTCATCAAAGTACTTAATATGATCTTCAGCATATTCCATAACTTTGTTCATTAACAAATCAATCTGAGTCTGAACAACAGAAAGTGGTTCATCATCCTTCTCATAACACCAGTTTCTCTTTTCCTTTTCCAGAAGCGAGCTATTTGAAAACTTTGAATCCAGTCCTGACCTAGTATCTTGAATAGAATCCTTGATGAAAATACCTCAAGGTCAAGAAGTTGGGGGTGGCACTGGTAATCTAATAACTCTTGGTGGTACTAAGACTGCAACAGCTTTTGCCTTAGGAACCACATGAAACAACTTTATTCCCTGGTTCAGAAACCTTCTTCTTTGGTTCAGCAGTCTTTGATGCTCCAGGAACTTGAGTTAAAGGAATTGCTACAATGATCTTGGGAGCCAAAGTACACGAGGCTGACTTAAATGTTAAAGTCTTTGGCTTCTTGATTACTTGAGGAGGAATGATGTCAACAGCCTCAATATCACTCGATTGTAGCACCAACTTCTTCTAGGCCTTCGATGTTGGACTTTGCTGCTCTTTTTTATCACGATTTGTCTTCTTAGAAGCTGTCATTTCCTCTCCAATTTCTTTCTTAATCTCCAGCAGGGCTGCAGGAGATATGTTTAAGGCATGTACCATTGGTCTTAATGTGATCATGTTATGTGTATTCAGTGTCTTGAATTCATGCAGAGTTATCGATTCACTTAGAAGAACACCAGCATCTTCAAATAGGAGACTTAGGACGTAGAATAACAAATCCACGAGATTCCATGTCTGAAGAAATCATAGCTTTTAGAATCTGAAACAGAACTGTTGACCAGTTGACCTTTATCTCAACAGAAGAGCTTGAACACTTCGGCGATTGCAGCATCATGGAGTGAGAAGAATGATTCAAAATCCACGGCGTAGGCATTAGCGATAAAGGATGGGCTTGTCATTTCTGCAAATTTCTTGAAGAAATATTAGAAAAGCTTTTGAATGTAAGAAAGCAAGAGAAAGAATGCAAAGACTTGGAAAGTTCGAGAGTTGGTAAATAGAAAATGAGAGACAACAGATATCATATGTGCAACCTTGGAGTTGGTAGATAAAACAGGACACGTGACAATTTATCTGCCAAAGATTTTTAAAATTTAAAAATCCTACGTTATTTAACCAATCGGAGAATTCTATGGAATTAAATAAAAACGTTAAAGATTTCAAAAAATAACCGCATTTAATTTTGAACGTTGATTGCCCTAAATGGTTAATTAAAGAAATAAATGAGACATTAAAACCAATATTAAATTATAAGATCAGTTATGATTAGGGATGTAATCGAGTCGAACCCAGCCGAGCCGAACTCTTGAATGTTTGAGCTTGGTTTGTTTATAATCGAGCAGAGCTCGAGCTTTATTTAACAAATATATTCATGGCTCACGAGTTTATTCAAGCTTTTATCGAACCTAAACGAGCTCAATAAATATGAATTGTACATTTAAATATTCATTAAAAGATAAATTATACATTTAGAAAAAAATATTATTCTTACTAAAATTTGTCAATTTACTATAATAAATAAATTTAATAGATTTTTCTATATACTTCATAATTAATATGTTAAATCAATAAATTAAATATCAAAATTATTATTTTCATCTAAGATATTACTTATGAATTTACTAACGAACATGTTCACGAGCTAACGAGCCGAATATTGTAGAGCTTGAACTTGATTCGTTTATCTTAACGAGCCTCATTAAACGAGCTCAAACGAGCTTTTATCGAATCGAGCTTCGAATAGCTCACAAACGGTTTGGTTCATTTACATCCCTAGTTATTATAGAAGTGTTGACTATCAGCGACGCTCCAAGTCTGATTTACTGTTGTCTTATCAGTATGACTTCCTGTATCAGTTTTCTTCCAAACATATACATCATTGAGACAAATCAATAAGTCCTAAAATATTTTAAGAGTAACAAAACTTAGGCTTGGCAAGTAGTTTTGTGAATATATCGGTTGTATGTTGCTTATGCGATTGAACTTTTATTATCGCATAATTTTTTTCTCTTTTTATCAACTACATAATTCATAATTGTTGTTGAATCCATAATAGATAAGCACAGCAACTCCCTGCAGCTGGGTATTCAACTTCAGCAGTAGAGGTTGCAATAGATGTATGTTTCTTGGTAAACCGTGAAATTAAATGATCTCCGAGAAATTTACAAGTTCCAGTGGTACTTTTTATGTCAAGATTACATCTTGCATAATTTGCATCTGAGTATCCAACTAAATTGAAATATGAGTTTTGGGATACCAAGGGTCTACATTTTTTAGTTCATTTCAGGTTTTGAGTATTCTTTTAGCATCTGAGTAATGTTTTTTTTTCTTAGGATCATATTTGAAACAAGCACAAATACATATCGCAAACTGATTTCCAGTCCACTTGCAGTTAGTTATAACAAAAAACCTATAAGACATCGATATATTGTTATCTCGACTGAGATTATCCTTCGTCTTTATCTAACTTAGCTAATGACCTCATGGAGGTAGTTGTAGCAGAGCAAGTTTCCATTCCAAATTTTTAGCAGCTCCTTCGTATATCTGGCTTGATTTATGAAAATCCCAGAGTTTAGCTGCTTTATTTGCAACCTAGAAAAAAAGTCAGTTCCGAAACATCCCTTACTTTTAACAATTTAAATAATACTAGAGAATTTTTTTTAAAATGAAACATTTTCTTCTAACTTCAAAATCATCCAACATAAAACTAATATTTAAACCCAAAATCGTACGTCCATTTTAAAATAATGCAACGACTAAACATCAAAATAAAACATAAAATCTTTAATAAAATCATCATCAAAATCTTTACTTTAAAATTTTAAATTTTAATCTAATGCGGAAAATAAAAGTCTCTCGGAAGTGTACTGCCAGACCCGATCCAATCAAGCGTCAGCGCCTCCCTCAAAATCATTCTCACCTCCGACCGTCCAAACCTAGTGAATCTAATGATTCGTCATGTTCTAACCATGAATATCAAATAATACGTTCTACACGCACATACATTTAAAAATCATATTTTTATTTAAAATAAGCTGGCGTAAAACTTGTAATCATATATAATCATAAAGCTTTTCATCATCGTATGTCATTTTGGATGAAGTTTGATACTTGAAAGTGAATATCATCATCATGATCGACCGATCAGTCTAGCAATACCAGGTACCTGGGGGTGGGGCGTCAGCAACTTTCGTCACTAGGTTGTGGCCAAATATGGATACAATCATCGGGCTCCCTCTGTGGCCTTCTCCCGTAAACGGGCTCCTCTAGGGCTTTTTCTCTCACGATATACCTCATCATATCTTTTTTTGTCACAGTCAATTCATATCCTTCAAAATATTTTTTATTTTCTTTTATTTATAAAATATTGTATCCTTCAAAAATCGTAAAATAGCATTTTTCGGGAAAAAAAATCGTACAACATTTGCATATCATAAAAATATCATATTTTATCACAAACATTTTAAAATATTATTTAGAATGTATTATGAATCTTCGGGACACTGTCAGATCTTTAGAACTACCCGGGACATAAAATGATCATTTTACCCCTGGACCTCGAACTTCCTAATTTTACTTTTTCTTACTTTTATTGACTCGATCCTATTCCAATTCATCATATAATCTTAAATTTGACTTCTATATTTTTCTTAAATGTAAACCCGAGCATTTCGGTTTAATGACTTAATAACACCGTGAATCATTCTGAACCCAAATTAATTCAAAACTTGATATTTTCTTCTCAAATTTAAACTTACACTTTTCAACCCTAAACTACCCCCGTGAGTCATGAACCATCTCCCGTGAACCACGGTAGGGCCTCATTTCTTTCCCTAGCTATTCTCGAACCTATTTCTCCCAAACCAAGCCACGAACCTACAATCTCAAGCCATCGTGGACCAGACCACCAGCCACCTCCTAAACCCTACTGACCCTACTAGACCAGACCCTGACCAGCCGCACTAGCCCCTTCGCACCCTACAACCTAGCCTATGGAAACATCCCAAAACATGTAAGAAAACCCTAACTTTCAAGCCTCCACCATACACTTCATTTGCTACTTTTCGGACTTTTTTTACCCCTAAAACAAACCTTTTTACAATCCTTTAATGTCCCCTTATGGCAGCATGTCCTTTATAAGTCATAACACGTCTCAAATGAGCGCAAAAAAGTCAAAACTTTGAAAAATATCATCCAACTGTCAAATAATTTGATCAATATAATTTTCATGCTTTAAAACATAAAACACACATATTATGATTTTAATGGTGCAAAAAAAAAAGT